>NW_026892606.1:0-167500 GCF_033815535.1 Pezoporus flaviventris
TCTGCTTAGTTGAGCTGAAGCACTTACAGTGATTTGGCATATTATGATTGGATACATGTTTTGAAGACCCTTAGTGACTAAAATATAATTGGTTAAACACAGGTGTGAGAACTCAACCTTGAAAGCTTGCCAACAGTCCACAGTTCTCATTAACTTGGTGAATTCCAGCCTCTTATCTTGCTTGCTTAAGCTTCTTCGGGCCTCCCATGGCCTTGCTGTATCTTTCAGGACTATTCAAAGTTTATGTACCAATTATGCATTCTCCTGTGAGAACACTGTCTCCACGTCTCCCCCCTTTTGTTTTATCCAGTAAAAAGTCGCTACTACAGCAAGGCACACACAGATTTACATTAGCAGAGTAACTATTACAGGGTGCAGCAGCATGTTGAAGATGCTGATGGCAGTGAAGGACTAGCCAAAGAAATTTCTTACCAGTGGAATTCTCCCACCCTCTTAAATTTGTTCCATCACCTGCTTTATAACACTACCATTGTATTAAAATTTTTCTAGCTTTTGCCTTAGCATTTTCTAGCAGCTACTGCAAGTTTCCATACTCTAACGTCTCTTTTACAAGTGACAAATCTATACAATACAAGGTGCAGTTTCTTATTAGCAACTAGCTAGTAAATACAGGTGGTTTTATACACAAAATCACAACCTCTAATAATAGCTATTTTACAAGCACACATATTCAGGATGTTACTTTTCAGTTGCCCCCAAGTGATGTTTTGCAGTTATTTGTTCTTTATCTTCCTCCATCTCATTCTGCTTGGGGTAATCACGGTCAGCTCCTGTAGCTGAGGCATCAGGTTTATCCGTTCGTCTGTCCAGCTCATGGCAAGGCTTGACAAACTTTGCAGGCAGTCACCATGGACCTGTAGGCAGGAGGACACAAATATACCCCCTCCCCCAGGTTATCAGTTCTTCAGTTCTTGAGAAGTAGATAGGTTAGACAGGTTAAGTGCAGCATCATTACTCTCTCTCTCTCCCCCACTCTTTTATTTTTTATTTTTTTTTTTTTTAGTCCCTGCAAAAGCCATCATTACTCCCACTACAGTCCCATTTACAGAATGCGGCAGAAGGACTATGTGGAGACTAACAGCAAACCAGCTCCGAGAAGCATCATTGCAGTGCGAGGTGGCAGGCTCAACCTTAGCGGGCGTCCCTGCAGAGGCTCTGCCTCCCCCACATCGTATGAGTCTTGGGCTTTTATACTGACCAAAATGCACACTCATTCCGACACAGGTGGCCAGCCTGTGCTGGAAGAAGTGGCCAGCAGTATCTACAGAGGTCTCCAAGGGTTGATAGAAACCTGGACATACTTATATTTACCAATTTCTAATACATGAGTATCACAGAGAAACTGTATGGGCTCCCCCTGTCAATTGCAAGAAAAAATCGTAACATATACAGCTTGAGTATAAGAGGATTTTAACACATAGGTGGTCACTGTTTGTCAGGCCTCCTTAACTATTTTGAGATCAAGAGCTTCCCACTCTTTAGCCCCCTGCTGTGTAGTAAACACAGGATATGTAAAGATGCCCATTGCAGAAAATTCCCCAGTAATGATCACATATTTGGTTACCCATTGTTACAACTGAGCGTCTCCAGGGCCAGTAAGTCTGGGCAGACTGACCCGGGAGACAAAGAGTCAGGGTCTGGAAGCTGAGGACACAAATCTGGCTCGGATTCAGGGGATTCGGGGGCTGATCCTGCGCCGAACTCGGGGTCTCCGCTGCTTGCAGCTGTGTCTTTCTTATCAGATGTCTCTCGTTCGGTATGTGGCCATCTGCAGACCTGGCTCCTCCATGACTGAGTTAAAAATTTTTTCACTCTAGGGTGTAGTGGGTTGGAGAGGCTCGCGGTTCCTTTAAATCTCCCGCTAGCGCATGATCCCTATTTTCTACTGTGTGCTTCACAGTGGCGCCGCAATCGATCCGGCGCCGAGGCACCGCCCTCTTTCTTTCGGATTCCTCGACATTTATCATGCGTATACCTTCTAATATACTTTCTCTGTCCTTTTCAAAGTCCCTACTTTCGGAACTGGGGTGGTGGGGGAGCAGGGGGTTACACCTCCTCCGCGGCACCTTCTGATGGAGGGGGAGAAAAGGAAAAGGGGGGGTGCGGGGTGGGGGGGGTGGGAAACCCTGTGCTCCCGCGAGTTGGGGGGGGGAAACGAGTTGTAAACTTCCCCCGGTTTCAACCGACTGGGGACGTCTGTTCCTAGTTTCTCCGTTGCTACCGAGGCAGTTTTCTGCCTTCTATCTTTTTATACAGTTCATTACTTCCCTCCGTGGTTTACCGAGTTTCTTTGCCTTTTTATAACCATTAAGCACTGAGTCAAATAGTTCATCACCAAACTTTCGCCACTCACTCTCCTCAAATATTGTATTAGGATCTGCAAAAAAAATCTCTTAGCCTTCCCTAGCCACTAGACCTGCTAGCTGCTTTAGAGTCTCAGGCTCAATTCCCCGCTTTTATAAAAAGCACTGTAAAAAGTTCAGGGCTCAGTTCCCCGCTTTTATAAGAAGCACTGTAATAAGTCCAGGGCTACCTCTTGGTCCATTTTCATGGCCAGCCTTTTCCGGATCGTCTTCTTCTGGGTCGTCCTGTAACCTCGGTCTCCGGATCGGCCTCCCGACGCAGCAGTGTCTGGTTCGCCCCAGCGGCGGATTTCTTTCGGTTAGTCCAAGCACTCGGGTCCGTCACGCCACCGCAGCAGCATTGCCCGCGCTTCCCGGCCGCTGCCGCCGGCGCCGCTCACTCGCCGTTCCGGGTCCCCATCGACCGAGGCCCTGTATCCCGGGTCCCCGCTAGTCGGGGCCCTGTATCCCGGGTCCCCGCTAGTCGGGGCCCTGTATCCGGGTCCCTGTCGACCGGGGCCCTGTATCCAGGTCCCCGTCGACCGGGGCCCTGTATCCGGGTCCCCGTTAAACCGGGGCCATGTATCCGGGTCCCCGTTAAACCGGGGCCCTGTATTCCGGGTCCCCGTCGGCCGGGGCCCTGTATCCGGGTCCCCGCTAGTCGGCGCCCTGTATCCCGGGTCCCCGTCGGCTGGGGCCCTGTATCCCGGGTCCCCGTCGGCCGGGGCCCTGTATCCGGGTCCCCGCTAGTCGGGGCCCTGTATCCCGGGTCCCCGCTAGTCGGGGCCCTGTATCCCGGGTCCCCGCTAGTGGGGGCCCTGTAATCCGGGTCCCCGCTAGTCAGGGCCCTGTAATCCGGGTTCCCGTTGTCATAAATTGAGACCACAACGGATCATAATCCAATTAAAATTTTATTAATTATAGCAAGTAGAATATGAGCAAAACCAGCGCTGGATGACAGGGGAGTCTGCGCTCCGCCAACTGCCGTGCTGAGCAGTTCAAACAGCCCGTTTTTATACATCTCACTTCCGTGTTCATGAAGTAGTGGAGGTACTCTGCGCATGCTTCCGCTGTTGTTAGGGGGTCAACCTCTGCCTCCTGGTGATAGTTGAGACTGAAGTAAGAAGTTTTCCTCCTTTGTTCCATACTTGACCTTTTACTCATATGTCCTTATATGGAGTTGTTTGTCTTATCTCCGCCAGTTCCTGGAACATTTTACAGTTATCTTTAGTCAACATCTGCTAAGCGGTACTTGGTTTAGTTTGTGTAAGCGATTACGGTTATCTTATCTTGCACAAGCTGTGTCTGGTGATTGTTTGAGTAAGCGATTTCACATCTTTTGTTGCCTAACCTTTGCATTGGGCTTAACATAAATCTTAAAAAACAATACCCTTACACTTAGTTTCTTACACCGTCGACCGGGGCCCTGTAATCCATGTCCCCGTCGACTGGGGCCCTGTAATCCGGGTCCCCGTCGACCGGGGCCCTGCAATCCGGGTCCCCGTCAACCGGGGCATGGTATCCCGGGTCCCCAGCGACCAGGGCCCTTTAGTCCGCGTCCCTGTTTGGGCGCAATTTGTAAGCAGCGAGGAGAAGCAGACAGGCCAAACCAATATGGGTGATAAGCAACTTCTACATTATTTGTGACGCAGTTCACACATATATAGGAGTGGTACTCAGCCACTCCTTCTTGGCATAACGGTATTAATTAGCCCCCACAGCTTCCTCCACATTCTCCTCCCAGGTCCGGTCTCCGGCCACCTGTGGGGGGCACCCCCTGCCTTGCTTGCACAGACCTCCAGAACTCTATGGTCCTGCTCTTAGAGTCATTCTGCAACACCCAGCAGCACAGTGAGTACAGCACGAACATATGGCCTCTGCTCCCACAGCAGAAGAGCCAGGATTGAAAGCTGGTGCTGGACCTGTTCAGCACACAATCACCTTTACACTGGTGCCACCATCGTTGATTTCACGGCTCACTTTCATACAAGAAGAGCATTTGAACGGAATCAGTTCAGAGCCTGCTCTCTGCTGCGCAGCAACACAGTCAGCACAGAATGAACAGTGGCATTTGCTCCCACAGCAGAAGGACCAGCAGGGAAAGCTAGTGCTGGGCCTCTTCAGCACACAAGCAGCTTTGCAACGGTGTCACCATCATTGCAGTCTCTCCTCGGTTTCATACCTAAAAGTCCATTTGAATCCAAATTCTCAGGTGGTGTCTCTCAGCTGCCCAGCAGCACAGTGAGTACAGCACGAACGTTTGGCCTCTGCTCCCATAGCAGTAGAGCCTGGATTGAAAGCTGGTGCTGGACCTGTTCAGCACACAATCACCTTTACATTGGTGCCTCCATCGTTGCTTTCACTGCTAACATTCCTACAGGAAAAGCATTTGAATGGAATCAGTCCAGAGCCTGCTCTCTGCTGGCAGCAACACAGCGCAGTGTCGTGGTTTAAACCCAGTCAGGTAACTTGTTCACTCACTCCCAGTGAGTGGTGCCGAGCTGACAACAATCAAGGTCCGTGTCCGTCTCCCCCCCCCCTGCACCGGGGCTCTCCCCTTCCCCGCTCCTGGAGGAACGGGGAGGAGGATCGAGAGAGTGCAACTCCTACGGGTTGAGACAAGAACAGTCCAGCAACAAATCACCACCGCTACTATCAGCTAAAACAATGATAAGGGAAAATAACAAGGGAAGAGAATACGATACCACCGGCCAAGAAAACGAGTTCCACCCGGAAGCTCCTGTCCTTCCGGGTAACTCCCAGTTACCCCCCCACCCCGGGCATGACGTGCTGTGGTATGGAATACCTCCGCGGCTAGCCCGGGTCAGGCGCCCCGTCTCTGCTTCCTCACAGCTTCCCCTCCTCCCTGGCAGAGCATGAGCCTCACAGAGTCCTTGGTCAGGGTAAACATCACTTAGCAACAACCGACAACATCTGCTTTACCAACACTGTTCTCAAACTAGAAGTCAAAACACAGCACTGCACCAGTTAACACAAAGGAAAAAACATGACTGCTACTGCTGAACCCAGGACACACAGAATGAACAGTGGCATCTGCTCCCACGGCAGAAGGGCCAGCAGGGAAAGCTAGTGCTGGGCCTCTTCAGCACACAGTCAGCTTTGAAAAGGGGTCACCATCGTTGCAGTCTCTCCTCGGTTTCATACCTAAAAGTCCATTTGAATCCAAATTCTCAGGTGGTCTCTCTCAGCTGCCCAGCAGCACAGTGAGTCCAGCACGAACGTTTGGCCTCTGCTCCCATAGCAGAAGAGCCAGGATTGAAAGCTGGTGCTGGACCTGTTCAGCACACAATCACCTTTACATTGGTGCCTCCATCGTTGCTTTCACTGCTCACATTCATACAGGAAAAGCATTTGAATGGAATCAGTCCAGAGCCTGCTCTCTGCTGCGCAGTAACACAGCACAGAATGAACAGTGGCATCTGCTCCCACAGCAGAAGGACCAGCAGGGAAAGCTAGTGCTGGGCCTCTTCAGCACACAAGCAGCTTTGCAAAGGAGTCACCATCATTGCAGTCTCTCCTCGGTTTCATACCTAAAAGTCCATTTGAATCCAAATTCTCAGGTGGTGTCTCTCAGCTGCCAAGCAGCACAGTGAGTCCAGCATGAACGTTCGGCCTCTGCTCCCACAGCAGAAGAGCCAGGATTGAAAGCTGGTGCTGGACCTGATCAGCACACAATCACATATACATTGGTGCTTCCATCGTTGCTTTCACTGCTCACATTCATACAGGAAAAGCATTTGAATGGAATCAGTCCAGAGGCTGCTCTCTGCTGCGCAGCAACACAGTCAGCACAGAATGAAGAGTGGCATCTGCTCCCACGGCAGAAGGACCAGCAGGGAAAGCTAGTGCTGGGCCTCTTCAGAACACAAGCTGCTTTGCAACGGTGTCACAATCATTGCAGTCTCTCCTCGGTTTCATACCTAAAAGTCCATTTGAATCCAAATTCTCAGGTGGTGTCTCTCAGCTGCCAAGCAGCACAGTGAGCACGGCACGAACGTTTGGCCTCTGCTCCCACAGCAGAAGAGCCAGGATTGAAAGCTGGTGCTGGACCTGTTCAGCACACAATCACTTTTACATTAGTGCCTCCATCGTTGCTTTCACTGCTGACATTCATACAGGAAAAGCATTTGAATGGAATCAGTCCAGAGCCTGCTCTCTGCTGCGCAGGAACACAGTCAGCACAGAATGAACAGTGGCATCTGCTCCCACAGCAGAATGACCAGCAGGGAAAGCTAGTGCTGGGCCTCTTCAGCACACAAGCAGCTTTGCAACGGTGTCACCATCATTGCAGACTCTCCTCGGTTTCATACCTAAAAGTCCATTTGAATCCAAATTCTCAGGAGGTCTCTCTCAGCTGCCCAGCAGCACAGTGAGTACAGCACGAACGTTTGGCCTCTGCTCCCACAGCAGAAGAGCCAGGATTGAAAGCTGGTGCTGGGCCTGTTCAGCACACAATCACCTTTACATTGGTGCCTCCATCGTTGCTTTCACTGCCCAATTTCATAGAGGAAAAGCATTTGAATGGAATCAGTCCAGAGCCTGCTCACTGCTGGCAGCAACACAGCACAGAATGAACAGTGGCATCTGCTCCCACGGCAGAAGGACCAGCAGGGAAAGCTAGTGCTGGGCCTCTTCAGCACACAGTCAGCTTTGAAAAGGGGTCACCATCATTGCAGTCTCTCCTCGGTTTCATACCTAAAAGTCTATTTGAATCCAAATTCTCAGGTGGTGTCTCTCAGCTGCCCAGCAGCACTGTGAGTACAGCACGAACGTTTGGTCTCTGCTCCCATAGCAGAAGTGCCACGAGTGAAAGCTGGTGCTGGACCTGTTCAGCACACAATCACCTTGACATTGGTGCCTCCATCGTTGCTTTCACTGCTAACATTCATACAGGAAAAGCATTTGAATGGAAACAGTCCAGAGCCGACTCTCTGCTACGCAGCAACACAGTCAGCACAGAATGAACAGTGGCATCTGCTCCCACGGCAGAAGGACCAGCAGGGAAAGCTAGTGCTGGGCCTCTTCAGAACACAATCAGCTTTGCAACGGTGTCACCATCATTGCAGTCTCTCCTCGGTTTCATACCTAAAAGTCCATTTGAATCCAAATTCTCAGGTGGTGTCTCTCTGCTGCCCATCAGCACAGTGAGTACAGCACGAACGTTTGCCCTCTGCTCCCATAGCAGAAGAGCCAGGATTGAAAGCTGGGGCTGGACCTCTTCAGCTCACAATCACCTTTACATTGGTGCCTCCA
Source organism: Pezoporus flaviventris (assembly GCF_033815535.1). NCBI lineage: Eukaryota > Metazoa > Chordata > Aves > Psittaciformes > Psittacidae > Pezoporus > Pezoporus flaviventris. The sequence continues at coordinate 7,638 of NW_026892606.1, forward strand.
TCGTTGCTTTCACTGCTAACATTCATACAGGAAAAGCATTTGAATGGAATCAGTCCAGAGTGGGCTCTCTGCTGGCAGCAACACAGTCAGCACAGAATGAAGGGTGGCATCTGCTCCCACGGCAGAAGGACCAGCAGGGAAAGCTAGTGCTGGGCCTCTTCAGAACACAAGCAGCTTTGCAACGGTGTCACCATCATTGCAGTCTCTCCTCGGTTTCACACCTAAAAGTCCATTTGAATCCAAATTCTCAGGTGGTGTCTCTCAGCTGCCCAGCAGAACAGTGAGTACAGCACGAACGTTTGGCCTCTGCTCCCACAGCAGAAGAGCCAGGATTGAAAGCTGGCGCTGGACCTGTTCAGCACACAATCACCTTGACATTGGTGCCTCCATCGTTGCTTTCACTGCTCACTTTCATACAGGAAAAGCATTTGAATGGAATCAGTCCAGAGCCTGCTCTCTGCTGCGCAGCAACACAGTCAGCACAGAATGAACAGTGGCATCTGCTCCCACGGCAGAAGGACCAGCAGGGAAAGCTAGTGCTGGGCCTCTTCAGCACACCAGCAGCTTTGCAACGGTGTCACCATCATTGCAGTCTCTCCTCGGTTTCATACCTAAAAGTCCATTTGAACCCAAATTCTCAGGTGGTGTCTCTCAGCTGCCCAGCAGCACAGTGAGTACAGCACGAACGTTTGGCCTCTGCTCCCACAGCAGAAGAGCCAGGATTGAAAGCTGGTGCTGGACCTGTTCAGCACAGAATCACACTTACATTGGTGCCACCAACGTTGCTGTCACTGCTCACTTTCATACAGGAAAAGCATTAGAATGGAATCAGTCCAGAGGCTGCTCTCTGCTGCGCAGCAACACAGTCAGCACAGAATGAACAGTGGCATCTGCTCCCACGGCAGAAGGACCAGCAGGGAAAGCTAGTGCTGGGCTTCTTCAGCACACAAGCAGCTTTGCAACGGGGTCACCATCATTGCAGTCTCTCCTCGGTTTCATACCTAAAAGTCCATTTGAATCGAATTTCTCAGGTGGTGTCTCTCAGCTGCCCAGCAGCACAGTGAGTACAGCACGAACGTTTGGCCTCTGCTCCCACAGCGGAAGAGCCAGGATTGAAAGCTGGTGCTGGACCTGTTCAGCACACAATCACCTTTACATTGGTGCCTCCATCGTTGCTTTCACTGCTCACATTCATACAGGAAAAGCATTTGAATGGAATCAGTGCAGAGCCTGCTCTCTGCTGGCAGCAACACAGTCAGCACAGAATGAACAGTGGCATCTGCTCCCACGGCAGAAGGACCAGCAGGGAAAGCTAGTGCTGGGCCTCTTCAGCACACAAGCAGCTTTGCAACGGTGTCACCATCATTGCAGTCTCTCCTCGGTTTCATACCTAAAAGTCCATTTGAATCCAAATTCTCAGGTGGTGTCTCTCAGCTGCCCAGCAGCACAGTGAGTACAGCACGAACGTTTGGCCTCTGCTCCCACAGCAGAAGAGACAGGATTGAAAGCTGGTGCTGGACCTGTTCAGCACACAATCACCATTACATTGGTGCCTCCATCGTTGCTTTCACTGCTCACATTCATACAGGAAAAGCATTTGAATGGAATCAGTCCAGAGCCTGCTGTCTGCTGGCAGCAACACAGCGCAGTGTCGTGGTTTAAACCCAGTCAGGTAACTTGTTCACTCACTCCCAGTGAGTGGTGCCGAGCTGACAACAATCAAGGTCCGTGTCCGTCTCCTCCCCCCCTGCACCGGGGCTCTCCCCTTCCCCGCTCCCGGAGGAACGGGGAGGAGGATCGAGAGAGTGCAACTCCTACGGGTTGAGACAAGAACAGTCCAGCAACAAATCACCACCGCTACTATCAGCTAAAACAATGATAAGGGAAAATAACAAGGGAAGAGAATACGATACCACCGGCCAAGAAAACGAGTTCCACCCGGAAGCTCCTGTCCTTCCGGGTAACTCCCAGTTACCCCCCACCCCGGGCATGACGTGCTGTGGTATGGAATACCTCCGCGGCTAGCCCGGGTCAGGCGCCCCGTCTCTGCTTACTCACAGCTTCCCCTCCTCCCTGGCAGAGCATGAGCCTCACAGAGTCCTTGGTCAGGGTAAACATCACTTAGCAACAACCGACAACATCTGCTTTACCAACACAGTTCTCAAACTAGAAGTCAAAACACAGCACTGCACCAGTTAACACAAAGGATAAAACATGACTGCTACTGCTGAACCCAGGACACACAGAATGAACAGTGGCATCTGCTCCCACGGCAGAAGGGCCAGCAGGGAAAGCTAGTGCTGGGCCTCTTCAGCACACAGTCAGCTTTGAAAAGGGGTCACCATCATTGCAGTCTCTCCTCGGTTTCATACCTAAAAGTCCATTTGAATCCAAATTCTCAGGTGGTGTCTCTCAGCTGCCAAGAAGCACAGTGAGTCCAGCATGAACGTTCGGCCTCTGGTCCCATAGCAGAAGAGCCAGGATTGAAAGCTGGTGCTGGACCTGTTCAGCACACAATCACCTTGACATTGGTGCCTCCATCGTTGCTTTCACTGCTGACATTCATACAGGAAAAGCATTTGAATGGAATCAGTCCAGAGCCTGCTCTCTGCTGGCAGCAACACAGTCAGCACAGAATGAACAGTGGCATCTGCTCCCACGGCAGAAGGACCAGCAGGGAAAGCTAGTGCTGGGCCTCTTCAGAACACAAGCTGCTTTGTAACGGTGTCACCATCATTGCAGTCTCTCCTCGGTTTCATACCTAAAAGTCCATTTGAATCCAAATTCTCAGGTGGTGTCTCTCAACTGCCCAGCAGCACAGTGAGTCCAGCACGAACGTTTGGCCTCTGCTCCCACAGCAGAAGAGCCAGGATTGAAAGCTGGTGCTGGACCTGTTCAGCACACAATCACCTTTACATTGGTGCCTCCATCGTTGCTTTCACTGCTAACATTCATACAGGAAAAGCATTTGAATGGAATCAGTCCAGAGCCTGCTCTCTGCTAGCAGCAACACAGTCAGCACAGAATGAACAGTGGCATCTGCTCCCACGGCAGAAGGACCAGCAGGGAAAGCTGGTGCTGGGCCTCTTCAGCACACAAGCAGCTTTGCAACGGTGTCACCATCATTGCAGTCTCTCCTCGGTTTCATACCTAAAAGTCCATTTGAATCCAAATTCTCAGGAGGTCTCTCTCAGCTGCCCAGCAGCATAGTGAGTACAGCACGAACGTTTGGCCTCTGCTCCCACAGCAGAAGAGCCAGGATTGAAAGCTGGTGCTGGACCTGTTCAGCACACAATCACCTTGACATTGGTGCCTCCATCGTTGCTTTCACTGCTCACATTCATACAGGAAAAGCATTTGAATGGAAACAGTGCAGAGCCTGCTCTCTGTTTGCAGCAAAGCATCGCAGAAAGAACAGTGGCATCTGCTCCCACGGCAGAAGGACCAGCAGGGAAAGCTTGTGCTGGGCCTCTTCAGCACACAAGCAGCTTTGCAACGGGGTCACCATCATTGCAGTCTCTCCTCGGTTTCATACCTAAATGTCCATTTGAATCCAAACTCTCAGGTGGTCTCTCTCAGCTGCCCAGCAGCACAGTGAGGACAGCACGAACGTTTGGCCTCTGCTCCCACAGCAGAAGAGCCAGGATTGAAAGCTGGTGCTGGACCTGTTCAGCACACAATCACCTTTACATTGGTGCCTCTATCGTTGCTTTCACTGCTAACATTCATACAGGAAAAGCATTTGAATGGAATCAGTGAGGAGCCTGCTCTCTGCTGGCAGCAACACAGTCAGCACAGAATGAACAGTGGCATCTGCTCCCACGGCAGAAGGACCAGCAGGGAAAGCTAGTGCTGGGCCTCTTCAGCACACAAGCAGCTTTGCAACGGGGTCACCATCATTGCAGTCTCTCCTCGGTTTCATACCTAAATGTCCATTTGAATCCAAATTCTCAGGTGGTCTCTCTCAGCTGCCCAGCAGAACAGTGAGTACAGCACGAATGTTTGGCCTCTGCTCCCACAGCAGAAGAGCCAGGATTGAAAGCTGGTGCTGGACCTGTTCAGCACACAATCACACTTACATTGGTGCCTCCATCGTTGCTTTCACTGCTAACATTCATACAGGAAAAGCATTTGAATGGAATCAGTCCAGAGCCTGCTCTCTGCTGCTCAGCAACACTGTATGAACAGTGGCATCTGCTCCCACGGCAGAAGGACCAGCAGGGAAAGCTAGTGCTGGGCCTCTTCAGCACACAGTCAGCTTTGAAAAGGGGTCACCATCATTGCAGTCTCTCCTCGGTTTCATACCTAAAAGTCCATTTGAATCCAAATTCTCAGGAGGTCTCTCTCAGCTGCCCAGCAGCATAGTGAGTACAGCACGAACGTTTGGCCTCTGCTCCCACAGCAGAAGAGCCAGGATTGAAAGCTGGTGCTGGACCTGTTCAGCACACAATCACCTTGACATTGGTGCCTCCATCGTTGCTTTCACTGCTCACATTCATACAGGAAAAGCATTTGAATGGAAACAGTGCAGAGCCTGCTCTCTGTTTGCAGCAAAGCATCGCAGAAAGAACAGTGGCATCTGCTCCCACGGCAGAAGGACCAGCAGGGAAAGCTAGTGCTGGGCCTCTTCAGCACACAAGCAGCTTTGCAACGGGGTCACCCTCATTGCAGTCTCTCCTCGGTTTCATACCTAAATGTCCATTTGAATCCAAACTCTCAGGTGGTCTCTCTCAGCTGCCCAGCAGCACAGTGAGGACAGCACGAACGTTTGGCCTCTGCTCCCACAGCAGAAGAGCCAGGATTGAAAGCTGGTGCTGGACCTGTTCAGCACACAATCACCTTTACATTGGTGCCTCTATCGTTGCTTTCACTGCTAACATTCATACAGGAAAAGCATTTGAATGGAATCAGTGAGGAGCCTGCTCTCTGCTGGCAGCAACACAGTCAGCACAGAATGAACAGTGGCATCTGCTCCCACTGCAGAAGGACCAGCAGGGAAAGCTAGTGCTGGGCCTCTTCAGCACACAAGCAGCTTTGCAACGGGGTCACCATCATTGCAGTCTCTCCTCGGTTTCATACCTAAATGTCCATTTGAATCCAAATTCTCAGGTGGTCTCTCTCAGCTGCCCAGCAGAACAGTGAGTACAGCACGAACGTTTGGCCTCTGCTCCCACAGCAGAAGAGCCAGGATTGAAAGCTGGTGCTGGACCTGTTCAGCACACAATCACCTTGACATTGGTGCCTCCATCGTTGCTTTCACTGCTAACATTCATACAGGAAAAGCATTTGAATGGAATCAGTCCAGAGGCTGCTCTCTGCTGCTCAGCAACACTGTATGAACAGTGGCATCTGCTCCCACGGGAGAAGGACCAGCAGGGAAAGCTAGTGCTGGGCCTCTTCAGCACACAGTCAGCTTTGAAAAGGGGTCACCATCATTGCAGTCTCTCCTCGGTTTCATGCCTAAAAGTCCATTTGAATCCAAATTCTCAGGTGGTGTCTCTCAGCTGCCCAGCAGCACAGTGAGTACAGCACGAACATTTGGCCTCTGCTCCCACAGCAGAAGAGCCAGGATTGAAAGCTGGTGCTGGACCTGTTCAGCACACAATCACCTTTACATTGGTGCCTCCATCGTTGCTTTCACTGCTCACATTCATACAGGAAAAGATTTGAATGGGATCAGTCCAGTGCCTGCTCTCTGCTGCGCGGCAACACAGCACAGAATGAACAGTGGCATCTGCTCCCACGGCAGAAGGACCAGCAGGGAAAGCTGGTGCTGGGCCTCTTCAGCACACAAGCAGCTTTGCAACGGTGTCACCATCATTGCAGTCTCTCCTCGGTTTCATACCTAAAAGTCCATTTGAATCCAAATTCTCAGGAGGTCTCTCTCAGCTGCCCAGCAGCATAGTGAGTACAGCACGAACGTTTGGCCTCTGCTCCCACAGCAGAAGAGCCAGGATTGAAAGCTGGTGCTGGACCTGTTCAGCACACAATCACCTTGACATTGGTGCCTCCATCGTTGCTTTCACTGCTCACATTCATACAGGAAAAGAATTTGAATGGAAACAGTGCAGAGCCTGCTCTCTGTTTGCAGCAAAGCATCGCAGAAAGAACAGTGGCATCTGCTCCCACGGCAGAAGGACCAGCAGGGAAAGCTAGTGCTGGGCCTCTTCAGCACACAAGCAGCTTTGCAACGGTGTCACCATCATTGCAGTCTCTCCTCGGATTCATACCTAAAAGTCCATTTGAATCCAAATTCTCAGGTGGTCTCTCTCAGCTGCCCAGCAGCACAGTGAGTACAGCACGAACGTTTGGCCTCTGCTCCCACAGCAGAAGAGCCAGGATTGAAAGCTGGTGCTGGACCTGTTCAGCACACAATCGCCTTTACATTGGTGCCTCTATCGTTGCTTTCACTGCTAACATTCATAGAGGAAAAGCATTTGAATGGAATCAGTCCAGAGCCTGCTCTCTGCTGGCAGCAACACAGTCAGCACAGAATGAACAGTGGCATCTGCTCCCACGGCAGAAGGACCAGCAGGGAAAGCTAGTGCTGGGCCTCTTCAGCACACAGTCAGCTTTGAAAAGGGGTCACCATCATTGCAGTCTCTCCTCGGTTTCATACCTAAATGTCCATTTGAATCCAAATTCTCAGGTGGTCTCTCTCAGCTGCCCAGCAGAACAGTGACTACAGCACGAACGTTTGGCCTCTGCTCCCACAGCAGAAGAGCCAGGATTGAAAGCTGGTGCTGGACCTGTTCAGCACACAATCACACTTACATTGGTGCCTCCATCGTTGCTTTCACTGCTAACATTCATACAGGAAAAGCATTTGAATGGAATCAGTCCAGAGGCTGCTCTCTGCTGCTCAGCAACACTGTATGAACAGTGGCATCTGCTCCCACGGCAGAAGGACCAGCAGGGAAAGCTAGTGCTGGGCCTCTTCAGCACACAGTCAGCTTTGAAAAGGGGTCACCATCATTGCAGTCTCTCCTTGGTTTCATGCCTAAAAGTCCATTTGAATCCAAATTCTCAGGTGGTGTCTCTCAGCTGCCCAGCAGCACAGTGAGTACAGCACGAACGTTCGGCCTCTGCTCCCACAGCAGAAGAGCCAGGATTGAAAGCTGGTGCTGGACCTTTTCAGCACACAGTCACCTTTACATTGGTGCCTCCATCGTTGCTTTCACTGCTCACATTCCTACAGGAAAACCATTTGAATGGAATCAGTCCAGAGCCTGCTCTCTGCTGGCAGCAACACAGCAGAGAATGAACAGTGGCATCTGCCCCCACGGCAGAAGGACCAGCAGGGAAAGCTAGTGCTGGGCCTCTTCAGCACACAAGCAGCTTTGCAACGCTGTCACCATCATTGCAGTCTCTCCTCGGTTTCATACCTAAAAGTCCATTTGAATCCAAATTCTCAGGTGGTCTCTCTGAGCTGCCCAGCAGCACAGTGAGTACAGCACGAACGTTCGGCCTCTGCTCCCACAGCAGAAGAGCCAGGATTGAAAGCTGGTGCTGGACCTGTTCAGCACACAATCACCTTTACATTGGTGCCTCCATTGTTGCTTTCACTGCGAAAATTAATACAGGAAAACCATTTGAATGGAATCAGTCCAGAGCCTGCTCTCTGCTGGCAGCAACACAGCACAGAATGAACAGTGGCATCTGCCCCCACGGCAGAAGGACCAGCAGGGAAAGCTAGTGCTGGGCCACTTCAGCACACAAGCAGCTTTGCAACGGTGTCACCATCATTGCAGTCTCTCCTCGGTTTCATACTTAAAAGTCCATTTGAATCCAAATTCTCAGGTGGTGTCTCTCTGCTGCCCAGCAGCACAGTGAGTACAGCACGAACGTTTGGCCTCTGCTCCCATAGCAGTATAGCCTCGTTTGAAAGCTGGTGCTGGACCTGTTCAGCACACAATCACCTTTACATTGGCGCCTCCATCGTTGCTTTCACTGCTAACATTCATAGAGGAAAAGCATTTGAATGGAATCAGTCCAGAGCCTGCTCTCTGCTGGCAGCAACACAGTCAGCACAGAATGAACAGTGGCATCTGCTCCCACGGCAGAAGGACCAGCAGGGAAAGCTGGTGCTGGGCCTCTTCAGCACACAAGCAGCTTTGCAACGGTGTCACCATCATTGCAGTCTCTCCTCGGTTTCATACCTAAAAGTCCATTTGAATCCAAATTCTCAGGAGGTCTCTCTCAGCTGCCCAGCAGCATAGTGAGTACAGCACGAACGTTTGGCCTCTGCTCCCACAGCAGAAGAGCCAGGATTGAAAGCTGGTGCTGGACCTGTTCAGCACACAATCACCTTGACATTGGTGCCTCCATCGTTGCTTTCACTGCTCACATTCATACAGGAAAAGCATTTGAATGGAAACAGTGCAGAGCCTGCTCTCTGCAGCAAAGCATCACAGAAAGAACAGTGGCATCTGCTCCCACGGCAGAAGGACCAGCAGGGAAAGCTAGTGCTGGGCCTCTTCAGCACACAAGCAGCTTTGCAACGGTGTCACCATCATTGCAGTCTCTCCTCGGTTTCATACCTAAAAGTCCATTTGAATCCAAATTCTCAGGTGGTGTCTCTCAGCTGCCCAGCAGCACAGTGAGTACAGCACGAACGTTTGGCCTCTGCTGCCACAGCAGAAGAGCCAGGATTGAAAGCTGGTGCTGGACCTGTTCAGCACACAATCACCTTGACATTGGTGCCTCCATCGTTGCTTTCACTGCTAACATTCATACCAGAAAAGCATTTGAATGGAATCAGTCCAGAGCCTGCTCTCTGTTGCGCAGCAACACAGCACAGAATGAACAGTGGCATCTGCTCCCACGGCAGAAGGACCAGCAGGGAAAGCTAGTGCTGGGCCTCTTCAGCACACAGTCAGCTTTGAAAAGGGGTCACCATCATTGCAGTCTCTCCTCGGTTTCATACCTAAAAGTCCATTTGAATCCAAATTCTCAGTTGGTCTCTGTCAGCTGCCCAGCAGCACAGTGAGTACAGCACGAACGTTTGGCCTCTGCTCCCACAGCAGAAGAGCCAGGATTGAAAGCTGGTCCTGGGCCTGTTCAGCACACAATCACCTTTACATTGGTGCCTCCATCGTTGCTTTCACTGCTCACATTCATACAGGAAAAGCATTTGAATGGAATCAGTCCAGAGCCTGCTCTCTGCTGCGCAGCAACACAGTCAGCACAGAATGAACAGTGGCATCTGCTCCCACGGCAGAAGGACCAGCAGGGAAAGCTAGTGCTGGGCCTCTTCAGCACACAAGCAGCTTTGAAAAGGGGTCACCATCATTGCAGTCTCTCCTCGGTTTCATACCTAAAAGTCCATTTGAATCCAAATTCTCAGGTGGTCTCTCTCAGCTGCCCAGCAGCACAGTGAGTACAGCACGAACGTTTGGCCTCTGCTCCCACAGCAGAAGAGCCAGGATTGAAAGCTGGTGCTGGACCTGTTCAGCACACAATCACCTTGACATTGGTGCCTCCATCGTTGCTTTCACTGCTTACATTCATACAGGAAAAGCATTTGAATGGAATCAGTCCAGAGCCTGCTCTCTGCTGGCAGCAACACAGTCAGCACAGAATGAACAGTGGCATCTGCTCCCACGGCAGAAGGACCAGCAGGGAAAGCTAGTGCTGGGCCTCTTCAGCACACAAGCAGCTTTGAAAAGGGGTCACCATCATTGCAGTCTCTCCTCGGTTTCATACCTAAAAGTCCATTTGAATCCAAATTCTCAGGTGGTCTCTCTCAGCTGCCCAGCAGCACAGTGAGAACAGCACGAACGTTTGGCCTCTGCTCCCACAGAAGAAGAGGCAGGATTGAAAGCTGGTGCTGGGCCTGTTCAGCACACAATCACCTTTACATTGGTGCCTCCATAGTTGCTTTCACTGCTCACATTCATACAGGAAAAGCATTTGAATGGAATCAGTGCAGAGCCTGCTCTCTGCTGGCAGCAACACAGTCAGCACAGAATGAACAGTGGCATCTGCTCCCACGGCAGAAGGACCAGCAGGGAAAGCTAGTGCTGGGCCTCTTCAGCACACAGTCAGCTTTGAAAACGGGTCACCATCATTGCAGTCTCTCCTCGGTTTCATACCTAAAAGTCCATTTGAATCCAAATTCTCAGGAGGTGTCTCTCAGCTGCCCAGCAGCACAGTGAGTACAGCACGAACGTTTGGCCTCTGCTCCCATAGCAGAAGAGCCAGGATTGAAAGCTGGTCCTGGGCCTGTTCAGCACACAATCACCTTTACATTGGTGCCTCCATTGTTGCTTTCACTGCTCACATTCATACAGGAAAAGCATTTGAAAGGAATCAGACCAGAGCCTGCTCTCTGCTGGCAGCAACACAGCACAGAATGAACAGTGGCATCTGCTCCCACGGCAGAAGGACCAGCAGGGAAAGCTAGTGCTGGGCCTCTTCAGCACACAAGCAGCTTTGCAACGGTGTCACCATCATTGCAGTCTCTCCTCGGTTTCATACCTAAAAGTCCATTTGAATCCAAATTCTCAGGTGGTGTCTCTCAGCTTCCCAGCAGCACAGTGAGTACAGCACGAACGTTTGGCCTCTGCTGCCACAGCAGAAGAGCCAGGATTGAAAGCTGGTGCTGGACCTGTTCAGCACACAATCACCTTTACATTGGTGCCTCCATCGTTGCTTTCACTGCTCACATTCATACCAGAAAAGCATTTGAATGGAATCAGTCCAGAGCCTGCTCTCTGTTGCGCAGCAACACAGCACAGAATGAACAGTGGCATCTGCTCCCACGGCAGAAGGACCAGCAGGGAAAGCTAGTGCTGGGCCTCTTCAGCACACAAGCAGCTTTGAAAAGGGGTCACCATCATTGCAGTCTCTCCTCGGTTTCATACCTAAAAGTCCATTTGAATCCAAATTCTCAGGTGGTCTCTCTCAGCTGCCCAGCAGCACAGTGAGTACAGCACGAACGTTTGGCCTCTGCTCCCACAGCAGAAGAGCCAGGATTGAAAGCTGGTGCTGGACCTGTTCAGCACACAATCACCTTGACATTGGTGCCTCCATCGTTGCTTTCACTGCTCACATTCATACAGGAAAAGCATTTGAATGGAATCAGTCCAGAGCCTGCTCTCTGTTGCGCAGCAACACAGCACAGAATGAACAGTGGCATCTGCTCCCACGGCAGAAGGACCAGCAGGGAAAGCTAGTGCTGGGCCTCTTCAGCACACAAGCAGCTTTGCAACGGTGTCACCATCATTGCAGTCTCTCCTCGGTTTCATACCTAAAATTCCATTTGAATCCAAATTCTCAGGTGGTCTCTCTCAGCTGCCCAGCAGCACAGTGAGGACAGCACGAACGTTTGGCCTCTGCTCCCACAGCAGAAGAGCCAGGATTGAAAGCTGGTGCTGGACCTGTTCAGCACACAATCACCTTTACATTGGTGCCTCCATCGTTGCTTTCACTGCTCACATTCATACAGGAAAAGCATTTGAATGGAATCAGTCCAGAGCCTGCTCTCTGCTGGCAGCAACACAGTCAGCACAGAATGAACAGTGGCATCTGCTCCCACGGCAGAAGGACCAGCAGGGAAAGCGAGTGCTGGGCCTCTTCAGCACACAAGCAGCTTTGCAACGGGGTCACCATCATTGCAGTCTCTCCTCGGTTTCATACCTAAAAGTCCATTTGAATCCAAATTCTCAGGAGGTCTCTCTCAGCTGCCCAGCAGCACAGGGAGTACAGCACGAACGTTTGGCCTCTGCTCCCACAGAAGAAGAGGCAGGATTGAAAGCTGGTCCTGCGCCTGTTCAGCACACAATCACCTTTACATTGGTGCCTCCATAGTTGCTTTCACTGCTCACATTCATACAGGAAAAGCATTTGAATGGAATCAGTGCAGAGCCTGCTCTCTGCTGGCAGCAACACAGTCAGCACAGAATGAACAGTGGCATCTGCTCCCACGGCAGAAGGACCAGCAGGGAAAGCTAGTGCTGGGCCTCTTCAGCACACAGTCAGCTTTGAAAAGGGGTCACCATCATTGCAGTCTCTCCTCGGTTTCATACCTAAAAGTCCATTTGAATCCAAATTCTCAGGAGGTGTCTCTCAGCTGCCCAGCAGCACAGTGAGTACAGCACGAACGTTTGGCCTCTGCTCCCATAGCAGAAGAGCCAGGATTGAAAGCTCGTCCTGGGCCTGTTCAGCACACAATCACCTTTACATTGGTGCCTCCATAGTTGCTTTCACTGCTCACATTCATACAGGAAAAGCATTTGAATGGAATCAGTCCAGAGCCTGCTCTCTGCTGCGCAGCAACACAGCACAGAATGAACAGTGGCATCTGCTCCCACGGCAGAAGGACCAGCAGGGAAAGCTAGTCCTGGGCCTCTTCAGCACACAAGCAGCTTTGCAACGGTGTCACCATCATTGCAGTCTCTCCTCGGTTTCATACCTAAAAGTCCATTTGAATCCAAATTCTCAGGTGGTGTCTCTCAGCTGCCCAGCAGCACAGTGAGTACAGCACGAACGTTTGGCCTCTGCTCCCACAGCAGAAGAGCCAGGATTGAAAGCTGGTGCTGGACCTGTTCAGCACACAATCACCTTGACATTGGTGCCTCCATCGTTGCTTTCACTGCTAACATTGCTACAGGAAAAGCATTTGAATGGAATCAGTGCAGAGCCTGCTCTCTGCTGGCAGCAACACAGCACAGAATGAACAGTGGCATCTGCTCCCACGGCAGAAGGACCAGCAGGGAAAGCTAGTGCTGGGCCTCTTCAGCACACAAGCAGATTTGAAAAGGGGTCACCATCATTGCAGTCTCTCCTCGGTTTCATACCTAAAAGTCAATTTGAATCCAAATTCTCAGGTGATGTCTCTCAGCTGCCCAGCAGCACAGTGAGTACAGCACGAACGTTTGGCCTCTGCTCCCACAGCAGAAGAGCCAGGATTGAAAGCTGGTGCTGGACCTGTTCAGCACACAATCACCTTTACATTGGTGCCTCCATCGTTGCTTTCACTGCTAACATTCATACAGGAAAAGCATTTGAATGGAATCAGTCCAGAGCCTGCACTCTGCTGCGCAGCAACACAGTCAGCACAGAATGAACAGTGGCATCTGCTCCCACGGCAGAAGGACCAGCAGGGAAAGCTAGTGCTGGGCCTCTTCAGCACACAGTCAGCTTTGAAAAGGGGTCACCATCATTGCAGTCTCTCCTCGGTTTCATACCTAAAGGTCCATTTGAATCCAAATTCTCAGGTGGTCTCTCTCAGCTGCCCAGCAGCACAGTGAGTACAGCACAAACGTTTGGCCTCTGCTCCCATAGCAGAAGAGCCAGGATTGAAAGCTGGTCCTGGGCCTGTTCAGCACACAATCACCTTTACATTGGTGCCTCCATCGTTGCTTTCACTGCTCACATTCATACAGGAAAAGCATTTGAATGGAATCAGTCCAGAGCCTGCTCTCTGCTGGCAGCAACACAGCACAGAATGAACAGTGGCATCTGCTCCCACGGCAGAAGGACCAGCAGGGAAAGCTAGTGCTGGGCCTCTTCAGCACACAAGCAGCTTTGCAACGGTGTCACCATCATTGCAGTCTCTCCTCGGTTTCATACCTAAAAGTCCATTTGAATCCAAATTCTCAGGTGGTGTCTCTCAGCTGCCCAGCAGCAGAGTGAGTACAGCACGAACGTTTGGCCTCTGCTCCCACAGCAGAAGAGCCAGGATTGAAAGCTGGTGCTGGACCTGTTCAGCACACAATCACCTTTACATTGGTGCCTCCATCGTTGCTTTCACTGCTCACATTCATACCAGAAAAGCATTTGAATGGAATCAGTCCAGAGCCTGCTCTCTGCTGCGCAGCAACACAGCACAGAATGAACGGTGGCATCTGCTCCCACGGCAGAAGGACCAGCAGGGAAAGCTAGTGCTGGGCCTCTTCAGCACACAGTCAGCTTTGAAAAGGGGTCACTATCATTGCAGTCTCTCCTCGGTTTCATACCTAAAAGTCCATTTGAATCCAAATTCTCAGGTGGTCTCTGTCAGCAGCCCAGCAGAACAGTGAGTACAGCACGAACGTTTGGCCTCTGCTCCCATAGCAGAAGAGCCAGGATTGAAAGCTGGTCCTGGGCCTGTTCAGCACACAATCACCTTGACATTGGTGCCTCCATCGTTGCTTTCACTGCTCACATTCATAAAGGAAAAGCATTAGAATGGAATCAGTCCAGAGCCTGCTCTCTGCTGCGCAGCAACACAGTCAGCACAGAATGAACAGTGGCATCTGCTCCCACGGCAGAAGGACCAGCAGGGAAAGCTAGTGCTGGGCCTCTTCAGCACACAGTCAGCTTTGAAAAGGGGTCACCATCATTGCAGTCTCTCCTCGGTTTCATACCTAAAAGTCCATTTGAATCCAAATTCTCAGGTGGTCTCTGTCAGCTGCCCAGCAGCACAGTGAGTACAGCACGAACGTTTGGCCTCTGCTCCCACAGCAGAAGAGCCAGGATTGAAAGCTGGTGCTGGACCTGTTCAGCACACAATCACCTTGACATTGGTGCCTCCATCGTTGCTTTCACTGCTAACATTCCTACAGGAAAAGCATTTGAATGGAATCAGTCCAGAGCCTGCTCTCTGCTGGCAGCAACACAGTCAGCACAGAATGAACAGTGGCATCTGCTCCCACGGCAGAAGGACCAGCAGGGAAAGCTAGCGCTGGGCCTCTTCAGCACACAGTCAGCTTTGCAACGGTGTCACCATCATTGCAGTCTCTCCTCGGTTTCATACCTAAAAGTCCATTTGAATCCAAATTCTCAGGTGGTGTCTCTCAGCTGCCCAGCAGCACAGGGAGTACAGCACGAACGTTTGGCCTCTGCTCCCATAGCAGAAGAGCCAGGATTGAAAGCTGGTGCTGGGCCTGTTCAGCACACAATCACCTTTACATTGGTGCCTCCATCGTTGCTTTCACTGCTCACATTCATACAGGAAAAGCATTTGAATGGAATCAGTCCAGAGCCTGCACTCAGCTGCGCAGCAACACAGCACAGAATGAACAGTGGCATCTGCTCCCACGGCAGAAGGACCGGCAGGGAAAGCTAGTGCTGGGCCTCTTCAGCACACAGTCAGCTTTGAAAAGGGGTCACCATCATTGCAGTCTCTCCTCGGTTTCATACCTAAAAGTCCATTTGAATCCAAATTCTCAGGTGGTCTCTCTCAGCTGCTCAGCAGCACAGTGAGTACAGCACGAACGTTTGGCCTCTGCTCCCATAGCAGAAGAGCCAGGATTGAAAGCTGGTCCTGGGCCTGTTCAGCACACAATCACCTTTACATTGGTGCCTCCATAGTTGCTTTCACTGCTCACATTCATACAGGAAAAGCATTTGAATGGAATCAGTCCAGAGCCTGCTCTCTGCTGCGCAGCAACACAGCACAGAATGAACAGTGGCATCTGCTCCCACGGCAGAAGGACCAGCAGGGAAAGCTAGTGCTGGGCCTCTTCAGCACACAAGCAGCTTTGCAACGGTGTCACCATCATTGCAGTCTCTCCTCGGTTTCATACCTAAAAGTCCATTTGAATCCAAATTCTCAGGTGGTGTCTCTCAGCTGCCCAGCAGCACAGTGAGTACAGCACGAACGTTTGGCCTCTGCTGCCACAGAAGAAGAGCCAGGATTGAAAGCTGGTGCTGGACCTGTTCAGCACACAATCACCTTTACATTGGTGCCTCCATCGTTGCTTTCACTACTAACATTCCAACAGGAAAAGCATTTGAATGGAATCAGTCCAGAGCCTGCTCTCTGCTGGCAGCAACACAGTCAGCACAGAATGAACAGTGGCATCTGCTCCCACGGCAGAAGGACCAGCAGGGAAAGCTAGTGCTGGGCCTCTTCAGCACGCAGTCAGCTTTGAAAAGGGGTCACCATCATTGCAGTCTCTCCTCGGTTTCATACCTAAAAGTCCATTTGAATCCAAATTCTCAGGTGGTGTCTCTCAGCTGCCCAGCAGCACAGTGAGTGCAGCACGAACGTTTGGCCTCTGCTCCCACAGCAGAAGAGCCAGGATTGAAAGCTGGTGCTGGACCTGTTCAGCACACAATCACCTTTACATTGGTGCATCCATCGTTGCTTTCACTGCTAACATTCCTACAGGAAAAGCATTTGAATGGAATCAGTCCAGAGCCTGCTCTCTGCTGGCAGCAACACAGTCAGCACAGAATGAACAGTGGCATCTGCTCCCACGGCAGAAGGACCAGCAGGGAAAGCTAGTGCTGGGCCTCTTCAGCACACAGTCAGCTTTGAAAAGGGGTCACCATCATTGCAGTCTCTCCTCGGTTTCATACCTAAAAGACCATTTGAATCCAAACTCTCAGGTGATGTCTCAGAGCTGCCCAGCAGCACAGTGAGTACAGCACGAACGTTTGGCCTCTGCTCCCACAGCAGAAGAGCCAGGATTGAAAGCTGGTGCTGGACCTGTTCAGCACACAATCACCTTGACATTGGTGCCTCCATCGTTGCTTTCACTGCTAACATTCCTACAGGAAAAGCATTTGAATGGAATCAGTCCAGAGCCTGCTCTCTGCTGCGCAGCAACACAGTCAGCACAGAATGAACAGTGGCATCTGCTCCCACGGCAGAAGGACCAGCAGGGAAAGCTAGTGCTGGGCCTCTTCAGCACACAGTCAGCTTTGAAAAGGGGTCACCATCATTGAAGTCTCTCCTCGGTTTCATACCTAAAAGTCCATTTGAATCCAAATTCTCAGGTGGTGTCTCTCAGCTGCCCACAGCACAGTGAGTACAGCACGAACGTTTGGCCTCTGCTCCCACCGCAGAAGAGCCAGGATTGAAAGCTGGTGCTGGACCTGTTCAGCACACAATCACCTTTACATTGGTGCCTCCATCGTTGCTTTCACTGCTAACATTCATACCAGAAAAGCATTTGAATGGAATCAGTCCAGAGCCTGCTCTCTGTTGCGCAGCAACACAGCACAGAATGAACAGTGGCATCTGCTCCCACGGCAGAAGGACCAGCAGAGAAAGCTAGTGCTGGGCCTCTTCAGCACACAGTCAGCTTTGAAAAGGGGTCACTATCATTGCAGTCTCTCCTCGGTTTCATACCTAAAAGTCCATTTGAATCCAAATTCTCAGGTGGTCTCACTCAGCTGCCCAGCAGCACAGTGAGTACAGCACGAACGTTTGGCCTCTGCTCCCATAGCACAAGAGCCAGGATTAAAAGCTGGTCTTGGACCTGTTCAGCACACAATCACCTTTACATTGGTGCCTCCATAGTTGCTTTCACTGCTCACATTCCTACAGGAAAAGCATTTGAATGGAATCAGTCCAGAGCCTGCTCTCTGCTGGCAGCAACACAGTCAGCACAGAATGAACAGTGGCATCTCCTCCCACGGCAGAAGGACCAGCAGGGAAAGCTAGTGCTGGGCCTCTTCAGCACACAGTCAGCGTTGAAAAGGGGTCACCATTATTGCAGTCTCTCCTCGGTTTCATACCTAAAAGTCCATTTGAATCCAAATTCTCAGTTGGTCTCTCTCAGCTGCTCAGCAGCACAGTGAGTACAGCACGAACGTTTGGCCTCTGCTCCCATAGCAGAAGAGCCAGGATTGAAAGCTGGTCCTGGGCCTGTTCAGCACACAATCACCTTTACATTGGTGCCTCCATAGTTGCTTTCACTGCTCACATTCATACAGGAAAAGCATTTGAATGGAATCAGTCCAGAGCCTGCTCTCTGCTGCGCAGCAACACAGCACAGAATGAACAGTGGCATCTGCTCCCACGGCAGAAGGACCAGCAGGGAAAGCTAGTGCTGGGCCTCTTCAGCACACAAGCAGCTTTGCAACGGTGTCACCATCATTGCAGTCTCTCCTCGGTTTCATACCTAAAAGTCCATTTGAATCCAAATTCTCAGGTGGTGTCTCTCAGCTGCCCAGCAGCACAGTGAGTACAGCACGAACGTTTGGCCTCTGCTCCCACAGCAGAAGAGCCAGGATTGAAAGCTGGTGCTGGGCCTGTTCAGCACACAATCACCTTTACATTGGTGCATCCATCGTTGCTTTCACTGCTAACATTCCTACAGGAAAAGCATTTCAATGGAATCAGTCCAGAGCCTGCTCTCTGCTGCGCAGCAACACAGTCAGCACAGAATGAACAGTGGCATCTGCTCCCACGGCAGAA
Source organism: Pezoporus flaviventris (assembly GCF_033815535.1). NCBI lineage: Eukaryota > Metazoa > Chordata > Aves > Psittaciformes > Psittacidae > Pezoporus > Pezoporus flaviventris. The sequence continues at coordinate 25,774 of NW_026892606.1, forward strand.
GGACCAGCAGGGAAAGCTAGTGCTGGGCCTCTTCAGCACACAAGCAGCTTTGCAACGGGGTCACCATCATTGCAGTCTCTCCTCGGTTTCATACCTAAAAGTCCATTTGAATCCAAATTCTCAGGTGGTCTCTCTCAGCTGCCCAGCAGCACAGTGAGGACAGCACGAACGTTTGGCCTCTGTTCCCATAGCACAAGAGCCAGGATTGAAAGCTGGTCCTGGGCCTGTTCAGCACACAATCACCTTTTCATTGGTGCCTCCATAGTTGCTTTCACTGCTCACATTCATACAGGAAAAGTATTTGAATGGAATCAGTCCAGAGCCTGCTCTCTCCTGGCAGCAACACAGCACAGAATGAACAGTGGCATCTGCTCCCACGGCAGAAGGACCAGCAGGGAAAGCTAGTGCTGGGCCTCTTCAGCACACAGTCAGCTTTGAAAAGGGGTCACCATCATTGCAGTCTCTCCTCGGTTTCATACCTAAAAGTCCATTTGAATCCAAATTCTCAGGTGGTCTCTGTCAGCTGCCCAGCAGCACAGTGAGTACAGCACGAACGTTTGGCCTCTGCTCCCACAGCAGAAGAGCCAGGATTGAAAGCCGGTCCTGGGCCTGTTCAGCACACAATCACCTTTACATTGGTGCCTCCATCGTTGCTTTCACTGCTAACACTCATACAGGAAAAGCATTTGAATGGAATCAGTCCAGAGCCTGCTCTCTGCTGGCAGCAACACAGTCAGCACAGAATGAACAGTGGCATCTGCTCCCACGGCAGAAGGACCAGCAGGGAAAGCTAGTGCTGGGCCTCTTCAGCACACAAGCAGCTTTGAAAAGGGGTCACCATCATTGCAGTCTCTCCTCGGTTTCATACCTAAAAGTCCATTTGAATCCAAATTCTCAGGAGGTCTCTCTCAGCTGCCCAGCAGCACAGGGAGTACAGCACGAACGTTTGGCCTCTGCTCCCACAGCAGAAGAGCCAGGATTGAAAGCTGGTGCTGGGCCTGTTCAGCACACAATCACCTTTACATTGGTGGCTCCATAGTTGCTTTCACTGCTCACATTCATACAGGAAAAGCATTTGAATGGAATCAGTCCAGAGCCTGCTCTCTGTTGCGCAGCAACACAGCACAGAATGAACAGTGGCATCTGCTCCCACGGCAGAAGGACCAGCAGGGAAAGCTAGTGCTGGGCCTCTTCAGCACACAGTCAGCGTTGAAAAGGGGTCACTATCATTGCAGTCTCTCCTCGGTTTCATACCTAAAAGTCCATTTGATTCCAAATTCTCAGGTGGTGTCTCTCAGCTGCCCAGCAGCACAGTGAGGACAGCACGAACGTTTGGCCTCTGCTCCCATAGCAGATGAGCCAGGATTGAAAACTGGTCCTGGGCCTGTTCAGCACACAATCACCTTGACATTGGTGCCTCCATAGTTGCTTTCACTGCTCACATTCATACAGGAAAAGCATTTGAATGGAATCAGTCCAGAGCCTGCTCTCTGCTGGCAGCAACACAGCACAGAATGAACAGTGGCATCTGCTCCCACGGCAGAAGGACCAGCAGGGAAAGCTAGTGCTGGGCCTCTTCAGCACACAGTCAGCTTTGAAAAGGGGTCACCATCATTGCAGTCTCTCCTCGGTTTCATACCTAAAAGTCCATTTGAATCCAAACTCTCTGGTGGTGTCTCTCAGCTGCCCAGCTGCACAGTGAGTACAGCACGAACGTTTGGCCTCTGCTCCCACAGCAGAAGAGCCAGGATTGAAAGCTGGTCCTGGGCCTTTTCAGCACACAATCACCTTTACATTGGTGCCTCCATCGTTGCTTTCACTGCTCACATTCATACAGGAAAAGCATTTGAATGGAATCAGTCCAGAGCCTGCTCTCTGCTGGCAGCAACACAGTCAGCACAGAATGAACAGTGGCATCTGCTCCCACGGCAGAAGGACCAGCAGGGAAAGCTAGTGCTGGGCCTCTTCAGCACACAAGCAGCTTTGAAAAGGGGTCACCATCATTGCAGTCTCTCCTCGGTTTCATACCTAAAAGTCCATTTGAATCCAAATTCTCAGGTGGTCTCTCTCAGCAGCCCAGCAGCACAGGGAGTACAGCACGAACGTTTGGCCTCTGCTCCCACAGCAGAAGAGCCAGGATTGAAAGCTGGTGCTGGGCCTGTTCAGCACACAATCACCTTTACATTGGTGCCTCCATCGTTGCTTTCACTGCTCACATTCATACAGGAAAAGCATTTGAATGGAATCAGTCCAGAGCCTGCTCTCAGCTGCGCAGGAACACAGTCAGCACAGAATGAACAGTGGCATCTGCTCCCACGGCAGAAGGACCAGCAGAGAAAGCTAGTGCTGGGCCTCTTCAGCACACAGTCAGCTTTGCAACGGGGTCACCATCATTGCAGTCTCTCCTCGGTTTCATACCTAAAAGTCCATTTGAATCCAAATTCTCAGGTGGTCTCTCTCAGCTGCCCAGCAGCACAGTGAGGACAGCACGAACGTTTGGCCTCTGCTCCCACAGCAGAAGAGCCAGGATTGAAAGCTGGTGCTGGGCCTGTTCAGCACACAATCACCTTTACATTGGTGCCTCCATAGTTGCTTTCACTGCTCACATTCATACAGGAAAAGCATTTGAATGGAATCAGTCCAGAGCCTGCTCTCTGCTGCGCAGCAACACAGCACAGAATGAACAGTGGCATCTGCTCCCACGGCAGAAGGACCAGCAGGGAAAGCTAGTGCTGGGCCTCTTCAGCACACAGTCAGCTTTGAAAAGGGGTCACCATCATTGCAGTCTCTCCTCGGTTTCATACCTAAAAGTCCATTTGAATCCAAATTCTCAGGTGGTGTCTCTCAGCTGCCCAGCAGCACAGTGAGTACAGCACGAACGTTTGGCCTCTGCTCCCATAGCAGAAGAGCCAGGATTGAAAGCTGGTCCTGGGCCTGTTCAGCACACAATCACCTTTACATTGGTGCCTCCATCGTTGCTTTCACTGCTCACATTCATACAGGAAAAGCATTTGAATGGAATCAGTCCAGAGCCTGCTCTCTGCTGCGCAGCAACACAGCACAGAATGAACAGTGGCATCTGCTCCCACGGCAGAAGGACCAGCAGGGAAAGCTAGTGCTGGGCCTCTTCAGCACACAAGCAGCTTTGCAATGGTGTCACCATCATTGCAGTCTCTCCTCGGTTTCATACCTAAAAGTCCATTTGAATCCAAATGCTCAGGTGGTGTCTCTCAGCTGCCCAGCAGCACAGTGAGTACAGCACGAACGTTTGGCTTCTGCTGCCACAGCAGAAGAGCCAGGATTGAAAGCTGGTGCTGGACCTGTTCAGCACACAATCACCTTTACATTGGTGCCTCCATCGTTGCTTTCACTGCTAACATTCCTACGGGAAAAGCATTTGAATGGAATCAGTCCAGAGCCTGCTCTCTGCTGGCAGCAACACAGTCAGCACAGAATGAACAGTGGCATCTGCTCCCACGGCAGAAGGACCAGCAGGGAAAGCTAGTGCTGGGCCTCTTCAGCACACAGTCAGCTTTGAAAAGGGGTCACCATCATTGCAGTCTCTCCTCGGTTTCATACCTAAAAGTCCATTTGAATCCAAATTCTCAGGTGGTGTCTCTCAGCTGCCCAGCAGCACAGTGAGTACAGCACGAACGTTTGGCCTCTGCTCCACAGCAGAAGAGCCAGGATTGAAAGCTGGTGCTGGACCTGTTCAGCACACAATCACCTTTACATTGGTGCATCCATCGTTGCTTTCACTGCTAACATTCCTACAGGAAAAGCATTTGAATGGAATCAGTCCAGAGCCTGCTCTCTGCTGGCAGCAACACAGTCAGCACAGAATGAACAGTGGCATCTGCTCCCACGGCAGAAGGACCAGCAGGGAAAGCTAGTGCTGGGCCTCTTCAGCACACAGTCAGCTTTGAAAAGGGGTCACCATCATTGCAGTCTCTCCTCGGTTTCATACCTAAAAGTCCATTTGAATCCAAATTCTCAGGTGGTCTCTCTCAGCTGCTCAGCAGCACAGTGAGTACAGCACGAACGTTTGGCCTCTGCTCCCATAGCAGAAGAGCCAGGATTGAAAGCTGGTCCTGGGCCTGTTCAGCACACAATCACCTTGACATTGGTGCCTCCATAGTTGCTTTCACTGCTCACATTCATACAGGAAAAGCATTTGAATGGAATCAGTCCAGAGCCTGCTCTCTGCTGCGCAGCAACACAGCACAGAATGAACAGTGGCATCTGCTCCCACGGCAGAAGGACCAGCAGGGAAAGCTAGTGCTGGGCCTCTTCAGCACACAAGCAGCTTTGCAACGGTGTCACCATCATTGCAGTCTCTCCTCGGTTTCATACCTAAAAGTCCATTTGAATCCAAATTCTCAGGTGGTGTCTCTCAGCTGCCCAGCAGCACAGTGAGTGCAGCACGAACGTTTGGCCTCTGCTGCCACAGCAGAAGAGCCAGGATTGAAAGCTGGTGCTGGACCTGTTCAGCACACAATCACCTTTACATTGGTGCCTCCATCGTTGCTTTCACTGCTCACTTTCATACAGGAAAAGCATTTGAATGGAATCAGTCCAGAGCCTGCTCTCTGTTGCGCAGCATCACAGCACAGAATGAACAGTGGCATCTGCTCCCACGGCAGAAGGACCAGCAGGGAATGCTAGTGCTGGGCCTCTTCAGCACACAAGCAGCTTTGCAACGGTGTCACCATCATTGCAGTCTCTCCTCGGTTTCATACCTAAAAGTCCATTTGAATCCAAATTCTCAGGTGGTCTCTCTCAGCTGCCCAGCAGCACAGTGAGGACAGCACGAACGTTTGGCCTCTACTCCCATAGCAGAAGAGCCAGCATTGAAAGCTGGTGCTGGACCTGTTCAGCACACAATCACCTTTACATTAGTGCCTCCATCGTTGCTTTCACTGCTCACATTCATACAGGAAAAGCATTTGGGTGGAATCAGTCCAGAGCCGGCTCTCTGCTGCGCAGCAACACAGACAGCACAGAATGAACAGCGGCATCTGCTCCCACAGCAGAAGGACCAGCAGGGAAAGCTAGTGCTGGGCCTCTTCAGCACACAAGCAGCTTTGCAACGGTGTCACCATCATTGCAGTCTCTCCTCGGTTTCATACCTAAAAGTCCATTTGAATCCAAATTCTCAGGTGGTGTCTCTCAGCTGCCCACAGCACAGTGAGTACAGCACAAACGTTTGGCCTCTGCTCCCACAGCAGAAGAGCCAGGATTGAAAGCTGGTGCTGGGCCTGTTCAGCACACAATCACCTTTACATTGGTGCCTCCATAGTTGCTTTCACTGCTCACATTCATACAGGAAAAGCATTTGAATGGAATCAGTCCAGAGCCTGCTCTCTGCTGCGCAGCAACACAGCACAGAATGAACAGTGGCATCTGCTCCCACGGCAGAAGGACCAGCAGGGAAAGCTAGTGCTGGGCCTCTTCAGCACACAGTCAGCTTTGAAAAGGGGTCACCATCATTGCAGTCTCTCCTCGGTTTCATACCTAAAAGTCCATTTGAATCCAAATTCTCAGGTGGTGTCTCTCAGCTGCCCAGCAGCACAGTGAGTACAGCACGAACGTTTGGCTTCTGCTGCCACAGCAGAAGAGCCAGGATTGAAAGCTGGTGCTGGACCTGTTCAGCACACAATCACCTTTACATTGGTGCCTCCATCGTTGCTTTCACTGCTAACATTCCTACGGGAAAAGCATTTGAATGGAATCAGTCCAGAGCCTGCTCTCTGCTGGCAGCAACACAGTCAGCACAGAATGAACAGTGGCATCTGCTCCCACGGCAGAAGGACCAGCAGGGAAAGCTAGTGCTGGGCCTCTTCAGCACACAGTCAGCTTTGAAAAGGGGTCACCATCATTGCAGTCTCTCCTCGGTTTCATACCTAAAAGTCCATTTGAATCCAAATTCTCAGGTGGTGTCTCTCAGCTGCCCAGCAGCACAGTGAGTACAGCACGAACGTTTGGCCTCTGCTCCACAGCAGAAGAGCCAGGATTGAAAGCTGGTGCTGGACCTGTTCAGCACACAATCACCTTTACATTGGTGCATCCATCGTTGCTTTCACTGCTAACATTCCTACAGGAAAAGCATTTGAATGGAATCAGTCCAGAGCCTGCTCTCTGCTGGCAGCAACACAGTCAGCACAGAATGAACAGTGGCATCTGCTCCCACGGCAGAAGGACCAGCAGGGAAAGCTAGTGCTGGGCCTCTTCAGCACACAGTCAGCTTTGAAAAGGGGTCACCATCATTGCAGTCTCTCCTCGGTTTAATACCTAAAAGTCCATTTGAATCTAAATTCTCAGGTGGTGTCTCTCAGCTGCAAAGAGCACAGTGAGTACAGCACGAACGTTTGGCCTCTGCTCCCACAGCAGAAGAGCCAGGATTGAAAGCTGGTGCTGGACCTGTTCAGCACACAATCACCTTTACATTGGTGCCTCCATCGTTGCTTTCACTGCTAACATTCATACAGGAAAAGCATTTGAATGGAATCAGTCCAGAGCCTGTTCTCCGCTGCGCAGCAACACAGCACAGAATGAACAGTGGCATCTGCTCCCACGGCAGAAGGACCAGCAGGGAAAGCTAGTGCTGGGCCTCTTCAGCACACAGTCAGCTTTGAAAAGGGGTCACCATCATTGCAGTCTCTCCTCGGTTTCATACCTAAAAGTCCATTTGAATCCAAATTCTCAGGTGGTCTCTCTCAGCTGCTCAGCAGCACAGTGAGTGCAGCACGAACGTTTGGCCTCTGCTGCCACAGCAGAAGAGCCAGGATTGAAAGCTGGTGCTGGACCTGTTCAGCACACAATCACCTTTACATTGGTGCCTCCATCGTTGCTTTCACTGCTCACTTTCATACAGGAAAAGCATTTGAATGGAATCAGTCCAGAGCCTGCTCTCTGTTGCGCAGCATCACAGCACAGAATGAACAGTGGCATCTGCTCCCACGGCAGAAGGACCAGCAGGGAAAGCTAGTGCTGGGCCTCTTCAGCACACAAGCAGCTTTGCAACGGTGTCACCATCATTGCAGTCTCTCCTCGGTTTCATACCTAAAATTCCATTTGAATCCAAATTCTCAGGTGGTCTCTCTCAGCTGCCCAGCAGCACAGTGAGGACAGCACGAACGTTTGGCCTCTACTCCCATAGCAGAAGAGCCAGCATTGAAAGCTGGTGCTGGACCTGTTCAGCACACAATCACCTTTACATTAGTGCCTCCATCGTTGCTTTCACTGCTCACATTCATACAGGAAAAGCATTTGGGTGGAATCAGTCCAGAGCCGGCTCTCTGCTGCGCAGCAACACAGACAGCACAGAATGAACAGCGGCATCTGCTCCCACAGCAAAAGGACCAGCAGGGAAAGCTAGTGCTGGGCCTCTTCAGCACACAAGCAGCTTTGCAACGGTGTCACCATCATTGCAGTCTCTCCTCGGTTTCATACCTAAAAGTCCATTTGAATCCAAATTCTCAGGTGGTCTCTCTCAGCTGCCCAGCAGCACAGGGAGTACAGCACGAATGTTTGGCCTCTGCTCCCACAGCAGAAGAGCCAGGATTGAAAGCTGGTGCTGGACCTGTTCAGCACACAATCACCTTGACATTGGTGCCTCCATCGTTGCTTTCACTGCTCACTTTCATAAAGGAAAAGCATTTGAATGGAATCAGTCCAGAGCCGCCTCTCTGCTGCGCAGCAACACCGTCAGCACAGAAAGAAGAGTGGTATCTGCTCCCACAGCAGAAGGACCAGCAGGGAAAGCTAGTGCTGCGCCTCTTCAGCACATAAGCAGCTTTGCAACGGTGCCACCATCATTGCAGTCTCTCCTCGGTTTCATACCTAAAAGTCCATTTGAATCGAAATTCTCAGGTGGTGTCTCTCAGCTGCCCAGCAGCACAGTGAGTACAGCACGAACGTTTGGCCACTGCTCCCACAGCAGAAGAGCCAGGATTGAAAGCTGGTGCTGGACCTGTTCAGCACACAATCACTTTTACATCGGTGCCTCCATCGTTGCTTTCACTGCTCAGTTTTATACAGGAAAAGCATTTGGATGGAATCAGTCCAGAGCCTGCTCTCTGCTAACAGCAACACAGTCAGCACAGAATGAACAGTGGCATCTGCTCCCACGGCAGAAGGACCAGGAGGGAAAGCTAGTGCTGGGCCTCTTCAGCACACAGTCAGCTTTGAAAAGGGGTCACCATCATTGCAGTCTCTCCTCGGTTTCATACCTAAAAGTCCATTTGAATCCAAATTCTCAGGTGGTCTCTGTCAGCTGCCCAGCAGCACAGTGAGTACAGCACGAACGTTTGGCCTCTGCTCCCACAGCAGAAGAGCCAGGATGGAAAGCTGGTGCTGGACCTGTTCAGCACGCAATCACCTTTACATTGGTGCCTCCATCGTTGCTCTCACTGCTAACATTCATACAGGAAAAGCATTTGAATGGTATCAGTCCAGAGCCTGCTCTCTGCTGGCAGCAACACAGCACAGAATGAACAGTGGCATCTGCTCACACAGCAGAAGGACCAGCAGGGAAAGCTAGTGCTGGGCCTCTTCAGCACACAAGCAGCTTTGCAACGGTGTCACCATCATTGCAGTCTCTCCTCGGTTTCATACCTAAAAGTCCATTTGAATCCAAATTCTCAGGTGGTCTCTCTCAGCTGCCCAGCAGCACAGTGAGTACAGCACGAACGTTTGGCCTCTGCTCCCACAGCAGAAGAGCCAGGATTGAAAGCTGGTGCTGGACCTGTTCAGCACACAATCACCTTTACATTGGTGCCTCCATCGTTGCTTTCACTGCTAACATTCATACAGGAAAAGCATTTGAATGGAATCAGTCAGGAGCCTGCTCTCTTCTGCGCAGCAACACAGCACAGAATGAACAGTGGCATCTGCTCCCACGGCAGAAGGACCTGCAGGGAAAGCTAGTGCTGGGCCTCTTAAGCACACAAGCAGCTTTGCAACGCTGTCACCATCATTGCAGTCTCTCCTCGGTTTCATACCTAAAAGTCCATTTGAATCCAAATTCTCAGGTGGTCTCTGTTAGCTGCCCAGAAGAACAGTGAGTACAGCACGAACGTTTGGCCTCTGCTCCCACAGCAGAAGAGCCAGGATTGAAAGCTGGTGCTGGACCTGTTCAGCACACAATCACCTTTACATTGGTGCCTACATCGTTGCTTTCACTGCTCACATTCATACAGGAAAAGCATTTGAATGGAATCAGTCCAGAGCGTGCTCTCTGCTGGCAGCAACACAGCACAGAATGAACAGTGGCATCTGCTCCCACGGCAGAAGGACGAGCAGGGAAAGCTAGTGCTGGGCCTCTTCAGAACACAAGCTGCATTTGCAACGGTGTCACCATCATTGCAGTCTCTCCTCGGTTTCATACCTAAAAGTCCATTTGAATCCAAATTCTCAGGTGGTCTCTCTCAGCTGCCCAGCAGCACAGTGAGGACAGCACGAACGTTTGGCCTCTGCTCCCACAGCAGAAGAGCCAGGATTGAAAGCTGGTGCTGGACCTGTTCAGCACACAATCACCTTTACATTGGTGCCTCCATCGTTGCTTTCACTGCTAACATTCATACAGGAAAAGCATTTGAATGGAATCAGTCCAGAGCCTGCTCTCTTCTGCGCAGCAACACAGCACAGAATGAACAGTGGCATCTGCTCCCACAGCAGAAGGACCAGCAGGGAAAGCTAGTGCTGGGCCTCTTCAGCACACAAGCAGCTTTGCAACGGGGTCACCGTCATTGCAGTCCCTCCTCGGTTTCATACCTAAAAGTCCATTTGAATCCAAATTCTCAGGTGGTGTCTCTCAGCTGCAGAGCAGAACACTGAGTACAGCACGAACGTTTGGCCTCTGCTCCCACAGCAGAAGAGCCAGGATTGAAAGCTGGTGCTGGACCTGTTCAGCACACAATCACCTTGACATTGGTGCCTCCATCGTTGCTTTCACTGCTCACATTCATACAGGAAAAGCATTTGGATGGAATCAGTCCAGAGCCTGCTCCCTGCTGGCAGCAACACAGCGCAGAATGAACAGTGGCATCTGCTTCACACGGCAGAAGGACCAGCAGGGAAAGCTAGGGCTGGGCCTCTTCAGCACACAAGCAGCTTTGCAACGGTGTCACCATCATTGCAGTCTCTCCTCGGTTTCATACCTAAAAGTCCATTTGAATCCAAATTCTCAGGTGGTCTCTCTCAGCTGCCCAGCAGCACAGTGAGTACAGCACGAACGTTTGGCCTCTGCTCCCACAGCAGAAGAGCCAGGATTGAAAGCTGGTGCTGGACCTGTTCAGCACACAATCACTTTTATATCGGTGCCTCCATCGTTGATTTCACTGCTCACTTTCATACAGGAAAAGCATTTGAATAGAATCAGTCAGGAGCCAGCTCTCTGCTGGCAGCAACACAGTCAGCACAGAATGAAGAGTGGCATCTGCTCCCACAGCAGAAGGACCTGCAGGGAAAGCTAGTGCTGGGCCTCTTCAGCACACAAGCAGCTTTGCAACAGTGTCACCATCATTGCAGTCTCTCCTCGGTTTCATACCTAAAAGTCCATTTGAATCCAAATTCTCAGGTGGTGTCTCTCAGCTGCCCAGCAGCACAGTGAGTACAGCACGAACGTTTGGCCTCTGCTCCCACAGCAGAAGAGCCAGGATTGAAAGATGGTGCTGGACCTGTTCAGCACACAATCCCCTTTACATTGGTGCCTCCATCGTTGCTTTCACTGCTCACATTCATACAGGAAAAGCATTTGAATGGAATCAGTCCAGAGCCTCCTCTCTGCTGCACAGCAACACAGTCAGCACAGAATGAAGAGTGGCATCTGCTCCCACGGCAGAAGGACCAGCAGGGAAAGCTAGTGCTGGGCCTCTTCAGCACACAAGCAGCTTTGCAACGGTGTCACCATCATTGCAGTCTCTCCTCGGTTTCATACCTAAAAGTCCATTTGAATCCAAATTCTCAGGTGGTCTCTCTCAGCTGCCCAGCAGCACAGTGAGTACAGCACGAACGTTTGGCCTCTGCTCCCACAGCGGAAGAGCCAGGATTGAAAGCTGCTGCTGGACCTGTTCAGCACACAATCACCTTTACATTGGTGCCTCCATCGTTGCTTTCACTGCTCACTTTCATACAGGAAAAGCATTTGAATGGAATCAGTCCAGAGCCTGCTCTCTGCTGGCAGCAACACAGTCAGCACAGAATGAACAGTGGCATCTGCTCCCACGGCAGAAGGACCAGCAGGGAAAGCTAGTGCTGGGCCTCTTCAGCACACAGTCAGCTTTCCAAAGGGGTCACCATCATTGCAGTCTCTCCTCGGTTTCATACCTTAAAGTCCATTTGAATCCAAATTCTCAGGTGGTCTCTCTCAGCTGCCCAGCAGCACAGTGAGTACAGCACGAACGTTTGGCCTCTGCTCCTATAGCAGAAGAGCCAGGATTGAAAGCTGGTCCTGGGCCTGTTCAGCACACAATCACCTTGACATTGGTGCCTCCATCAATGCTTTCACTGCTCACATTCATACAGGAAAAGCATTTGAATGGAATCAGTCCAGAGCCTGCTCTCTGCTGGCAGCAACACAGCACAGAATGAACAGTGGCATCTGCTCCCACGGCAGAAGGACCAGCAGGGAAAGCTAGTGCTGGGCCTCTTCAGCACACAAGCAGCTTTGCAACGGTGTCACCATCATTGCAGTCTCTCCTCGGTTTCATACCTAAAAGTCCATTTGAATCCAAATTCTCAGGTGGTCTCTCTCAGCTGCCCAGCAGCACAGTGAGGACAGCAAGAACATTTGGCCTCTGTTCCCACAGCAGAAGAGCCAGGATTGAAAGCTGGTGCTGGGCCTGTTCAGCACACAATCACTTTTACATCGGTGCCTCCATCGTTGATTTCACTGCTCACATTCATACAGGAAAAGCATTTGAATGGAATCAGTACAGAGCCAGCTCTCTGCTGGCAGCAACACAGTCAGCACAGAATGAAGGGTGGCATCTGCTCCCACAGCAGAAGGACCAGCAGGGAAAGCTAGTGCTGGGCCTCTTCAGCACACAAGCAGCTTTGCAACGGTGTCACCATCCTTGCAGTCTCTCCTCGGTTTCATACCTAAAAGTCCATTTGAATCCAAATTCTCAGGTGGTCTCTCTCAGCTGCCCAGCAGCACAGTGAGTACAGCACGAACGTTTGGCCTCTGCTCCCACAGCGGAAGAGCCAGGATTGAAAGCTGGTGCTGGACCTGTTCAGCACACAATCACCTTTACATTGGTGCCTCCATCGTTGCTTTCACTGCTCACTTTCATACAGGAAAAGCATTTGAATGGAATCAGTCCAGAGCCTGCTCTCTGCTGCGCAGCAACACAGTCAGCACAGAATGAAGAGTAGCATCTGCTCCCACATCAGAAGGACCATCAGGGAAAGCTAGTGCTGGGCCTCTTCAGCACAGAAGGAGGTTTGAAAAGGGGTCACCATCATTGCAGTCTCTCCTCGGTTTCATACCTAAAAGTCCATTTGAATCCAAATTCTCAGGTGGTGTCTCTCAGCTGCCCAGCAGCACAGTGAGTACAGCACGAACGTTTGGCCTCTGCTCCCACAGCAGAAGAGCCAGGATTGAAAGCTGGTGCTGGACCTGTTCAGCACACAATCCCCTTTACATTGGTGCCTCCATCGTTGCTTTCACTGCTCACTTTCATACAGGAAAAGCATTTGAATAGAATCAGTCAGGAGCCAGCTCTCTGCTGGCAGCAACACAGTCAGCACAGAATGAAGAGTGGCATCTGCTCCCACAGCAGAAGGACCAGCAGGGAAAGCTAGTGCTGGGCCTCTTCAGCACACAAGCAGCTTTGCAACAGTGTCACCATCATTGCAGTCTCTCCTCGGTTTCATACCTAAAAGTCCATTTGAATCCAAATGCTCAGGAGGTCCCTCTCAGCAGCCCAGCAGCACAGTGAGTACAGCACGAACGTTTGGCCTCTGCTCCCACAGCAGAAGAGCCAGGATTGAAAGATGGTGCTGGACCTGTTCAGCACACAATCACCTTTACATTGGTGCCTCCATCGTTGCTTTCACTGCTCACATTCATACAGGAAAAGCATTTGAATGGAATCAGTCCAGAGCCTCCTCTCTGCTGCACAGCAACACAGTCAGCACAGAATGAAGAGTGGCATCTGCTCCCACGGCAGAAGGACCAGCAGGAAAAGCTAGTGCTGGGCCTCTTCAGCACACAGTCAGCTTTGCAACGGTGTCACCATCATTGCAGTCTCTCCTCGGTTTCATACCTTAAAGTCCATTTGAATCCAAATTCTCAGGTGGTCTCTCTCAGCTGCCCAGCAGCACAGTGAGTACAGCACGAACGTTTGGCCTCTGCTCCTATAGCAGAAGAGCCAGGATTGAAAGCTGGTCCTGGGCCTGTTCAGCACACAATCACCTTGACATTGGTGCCTCCATCAATGCTTTCACTGCTAACATTCATACAGGAAAAGCATTTGAATGGAATCAGTCCAGAGCCTGCTCTCTGCTGGCAGCAACACAGCACAGAATGAACAGTGGCATCTGCTCCCACGGCAGAAGGACCAGCAGGGAAAGCTAGTGCTGGGCCTCTTCAGCACACAAGCAGCTTTGCAACGGTGTCACCATCATTGCAGTCTCTCCTCGGTTTCATACCTAAAAGTCCATTTGAATCCAAATTCTCAGGTGGTGTCTCTCAGCTGCTCAGCAGCACAGTGAGGACAGCACGAACGTTTGGCCTCTGCTCCCACAGCAGAAGAGCCAGGATTGAAAGCTGGTGCTGGGACTATTCAGCACACAATCACTTTTACATTGCTGCCTCCATCGTTGATTTCACTGCTCACTTTCATACAGGAAAAGCATTTGAATGGAATCAGTCCAGAGCCAGCTCTCTGCTGGCAGCAACACAGTCAGCAAGAATGAAGAGTGGCATCTGCTCCCACAGCAGAAGGACCAGCAGGGAAAGCTAGTGCTGGGCCTCTTCAGCACACAAGCAGCTTTGCAACAGTGTCACCATCATTGCAGTCTCTCCTTGGTTTCATACCTAAAAGTCCATTTGAATCCAAATGCTCAGGTGGTCCCTCTCAGCAGCCCAGCAGCACAGTGAGTACAGCACGAACGTTTGGCCTCTGCTCCCACAGCAGAAGAGCCAGGATTGAAAGATGGTGCTGGACCTGTTCAGCACACAATCACCTTTACATTGGTGCCTCCATCGTTGCTTTCACTGCTCACATTCATACAGGAAAAGCATTTGAATGGAATCAGTCCAGAGCCTCCTCTCTGCTGCACAGCAACACAGTCAGCACAGAATGAAGAGTGGCATCTGCTCCCACGGCAGAAGGACCAGCAGGGAAAGCTAGTGCTGGGCCTCTTCAGCACACAAGCAGCTTTGCAACGGTGTCACCATCATTGCAGTCTCTCCTCGGTTTCATACCTAAAAGTCCATTTGAATCCAAATTCTCAGGTGGTCTCTCTCAGCTGCCCAGCAGCACAGGGAGTACAGCACGAACGTTTGGCCTCTGCTCCCACAGCAGAAGAGCCAGGATTGAAAGCTGGTGCTGGACCTGTTCAGCACACAATCACCTTTACATTGGTGCCTCCATCGTTGCTTTCACTGCTCACTTTCATACAGGAAAAGCATTTGAATGGAATCAGTCCAGAGCCTGCTCTCTGCTGGCAGCAACACAGTCAGCACAGAATGAACAGTGGCATATGCTCCCACGGCAGAAGGACCAGCAGGAAAAGCTAGTGCTGGGCCTCTTCAGCACACAGTCAGCTTTGCAACGGTGTCACCATCATTGCAGTCTCTCCTCGGTTTCATACCTTAAAGTCCATTTGAATCCAAATTCTCAGGTGGTCTCTCTCAGCTGCCCAGCAGCACAGTGAGTACAGCACGAACGTTTGGCCTCTGCTCCTATAGCAGAAGAGCCAGGATTGAAAGCTGGTCCTGGGCCTGTTCAGCACACAATCACCTTGACATTGGTGCCTCCATCAATGCTTTCACTGCTAACATTCATACAGGAAAAGCATTTGAATGGAATCAGTCCAGAGCCTGATCTCTGCTGGCAGCAACACAGCACAGAATGAACAGTGGCATCTGCTCCCACGGCAGAAGGACCAGCAGGGAAAGCTAGTGCTGGGCCTCTTCAGCACACAAGCAGCTTTGCAACGGTGTCACCATCATTGCAGTCTCTCCTCGGTTTCATACCTAAAAGTCCATTTGAATCCAAATTCTCAGGTGGTGTCTCTCAGCTGCCCAGCAGCACAGTGAGGACAGCACGAACGTTTGGCCTCTGCTCCCACAGCAGAAGAGCCAGGATTGAAAGCTGGTGCTGGGACTATTCAGCACACAATCACTTTTACATTGCTGCCTCCATCGTTGATTTCACTGCTCACTTTCATACAGGAAAAGCATTTGAATGGAATCAGTCCAGAGCCAGCTCTCTGCTGGCAGCAACACAGTCAGCAAGAATGAAGAGTGGCATCTGCTCCCACAGAAGAAGGACCAGCAGGGAAAGCTAGTGCTGGGCCTCTTCAGCACACAAGCAATTTTGCAACAGTGTCACCATCATTGCAGTCTCTCCTCGGTTTCATACCTAAAAGTCCATTTGAATCCAAATTCTCAGGTGGTGTCTCTCAGCTGCCCAGCAGCACAGTGAGTACAGCACGAACGTTTGGCCTCTGCTCCCACAGCAGAAGAGCCAGGATTGAAAGCTGGTGCTGGACCTGTTCAGCACACAATCACACTTACATTGGTGCCTCCATCGTTGCTTTCACTGCTCACTTTCATACAGGAAAAGCATTTGAATGGAATCAGTCCAGAGCCTGCTCTCTGCGGCGCAGCAACACAGTCATCGCAGAATGAACAGTGGCATCTGCTCCCACAGCAGAAGGACCAGCAGGGAAAGCTAGTGCTGGGACTCTTCAGCACACAAGCAGCTTTGCAACGGTGTCACCATCATTGCAGTCTCTCCTCGGTTTAATACCTAAAAGTCCATTTGAATCCAAATTCTCAGGTGGTCTCTCTCAGCTGCCCAGCAGCACAGGGAGTACAGCACGAACGTTTGGTCTCTGCTCCCACAGCAGAAGAGACAGGATTAAAAGCTGGTGCTGGACTTATTAAGCACACAATCACACATTGGTGCTTCCATCGTTGTTTTCACTGCTCACTTTCATAAAGGAAAAGCATTGGAATGGAATCAGTCCAGAGCCTGCTCTCTGCTGCGCAGCAACACAGTCAGCACAGAATGATCAGTGGCATCTGCTCCCACAGCAAAAGGAACAGCAGGGAAAGCTAGTGCTGGGCCTCTTCAGCACACAAGCAGCTTTGCAACGGTGTCACCATCATTGCAGTCTCTCCTCGGTTTCATACCTAAAAGTCCATTTGAATCCAAATTCTCGGGTGGTCTCTCTCAGCTGCCCAGCAGCACATTGAGGACAGCACGAACGTTTGGCCTCTGTTCCCACAGCAGAAGAGCCAGGATTGAAAGCTGGTGCTGGGCCTGTTCAGCACACAGTCACTTTTACATCGGTGCCTCCATCGTTGATTTCACTGCTCACATTCATACAGGAAAAGCATTTGAATGGAATCAGTACAGAGCCAGCTCTCTGCTGGCAGCAACACAGTCAGCACAGAATGAAGGGTGGCATCTGCTCCCACAGCAGAAGGACCAGCAGGGAAAGCTAGTGCTGGGCCTCTTCAGCACACAAGCAGCTTTGCAATGGTGTCACCATCCTTGCAGTCTCTCCTCGGTTTCATACCTAAAAGTCCATTTGAATCCAAATTCTCAGGTGGTGTCTCTCAGCTGCCCAGCAGCACAGTGAGTACAGCACGAACGTTTGGCCTCTGCTCCCACAGCAGAAGAGCCAGGATTGAAAGCTGGTGCTGGACCTGTTCAGCACACAATCACCTTTACATTGGTGCCTCCATCGTTGCTTTCACTGCTCACTTTCATACAGGAAAAGCATTTGAATGGAATCAGTCCAGAGCCTGCTCTCTGCTGCGCAGCAACACAGTCAGCACAGAATGAAGAGTAGCATCTGCTCCCACATCAGAAGGACCAGCAGGGAAAGCTAGTGCTGGGCCTCTTCAGCACACAAGGAGGTTTGAAAAGGGGTCACCATCATTGCAGTCTCTCCTCGGTTTCATACCTAAAAGTCCATTTGAATCCAAATTCTCAGGTGGTCTCTCTCAGCTGCCCAGCAGCACAGTGAGTACAGCACGAACGTTTGGCCTCTGCTCCCACAGCAGAAGAGCCAGGATTGAAAGCTGCTGCTGGACCTGTTCAGCACACAATCACCTTTACATTGGTGCCTCCATCGTTGCTTTCACTGCTCACTTTCATACAGGAAAAGCATTTGAATGGAATCAGTCCAGAGCCTGCTCTCTGCTGCGCAGCAACACAGTCAGCACAGAATGAAGAGTAGCATCTGCTCCCACGGCAGAAGGACCAGCAGGGAAAGCTAGTGCTGGGCCTCTTCAGCACACAAGCAGCTTTGCAACGGTGTCACCATCATTGCAGTCTCTCCTCCGTTTCATACCTAAAAGTGCATTTGAATCCAAATTCTCAGGTGGTGTCTCTCAGCTGCCCAGCAGCGCAGTGAGTACAGCACGAACGTTTGGCCTCTGCTCCCACAGCAGAAGAGCCAGGATTGAAAGCTGGTGCTGGACCTGTTCAGCACACAATCACTTTTATATCGGTGCCTGCATCGTTGATTTCACTGCTCACTTTCATACAGGAAAAGCATTTGAATAGAATCAGTCCAGAGCCTGCTCTCTGCTGGCAGCAACACAGTCAGCACAGAATGAAGAGTGGCATCTGCTCCCACAGCAGAAGGACCAGCAGGGAAAGCTAGTGCTGGGCCTCTTCAGCACACAAGCAGCTTTGCAACAGTGTCACCATCATTGCAGTCTCTCCTCGGTTTCATACCTAAAAGTCCATTTGAATCCAAATTCTCAGGTGGTCCCTCTCAGCTGCCCAGCAGCACAGTGAGTACAGCACGAACGTTTGGCCTCTGCTCCCACAGCAGAAGAGCCAGGATTGAAAGATGGTGCTGGACCTGTTCAGCACACAATCCCCTTTACATTGGTGCCTCCATCGTTGCTTTCACTGCTCACATTCATACAGGAAAAGCATTTGAATGGAATCAGTCCAGAGCCTGCTCTCTGCTGCGCAGCAACACAGTCAGCACAGAATGAACAGTGGCATCTGCTCCCACGGCAGAAGGACCAGCAGGGAAAGCTAGTGCTGGGCCTCTTCAGCACACAAGCAGCTTTGCAACGGTGTCACCATCATTGCAGTCTCTCCTCGGTTTCATACCTAAAAGTCCATTTGAATCCAAATTCTCAGGTGGTCTCTCTCAGCTGCCAAGCAGCACAGTGAGTACAGCACGAACGTTTGGCCTCTGCTCCCACAGCAGAAGAGCCAGGATTGAAAGCTGGTGCTGGACCTGTTCAGCACACAATCACCTTTACATTGGTGCCTCCATCGTTGCTTTCACTGCTCACTTTCAAACAGGAAAAGCATTTGAATGGAATCAGGCCAGAGCCTGCTCTCTGCGGCGCAGCAACACAGTCAGCACAGAATGAACAGTGGCATCTGCTCCCACGGCAGAAGGACCAGCAGGGAAAGCTAGTGCTGGGCCTCTTCAGCACACAAGCAGCTTTGCAACGGTGTCACCATCATTGCAGTCTCTCCTCGGTTTCATACCTCAATGTCCATTTGAATCCAAATTCTCAGGTGGTGTCTCTCAGCTGCCCAGCAGCACAGTGAGTACAGCACGAACGTTTGGCCTCAGCTCCCATAGCAGTAGAGCCAGGATTGAAAGCAGGTGCTGGACCTGTTCAGCACACAATCACCTTGACATTGGTGCCTCCATAACTGCTTTCACTGCTAACATTCATACAGGAAAAGCATTTGAATGGAATCAGTGCAGAGCCTACTGTCTGCTGCGCAGCAACCCAGACAGCACAGAATGAACAGTGGCATCTGCTCCCACTGCAGAAGGACCAGCAGGGAAAGCTAGTGCTGGGCCTCTTCAGCACACAAGCAGCTTTGCAACGGTGTCACCATCATTGCAGTCTCTCCTCGGTTTCATACCTAAAAGTCCATTTGAATCCAAATTCTCAGGTGGTCTCTCTCAGATGCCCAGCAGCACAGTGAGTACAGCACGAATGTTTGGCCTCTGCTCCCACAGCAGAAGAGCCAGGATTGAAAGCTGGTGCTGGACCTGTTCAGCACACAATCACCTTTACATTGGTGCCTCCATCGTTGCTTTCACTGCTAACATTCATACAGGAAAAGCATTTGAATGGAATCAGTCCACAGCCTGCTCTCAGCTGCGCAGCAACACAGCACAGAATGAACAGTGGCATCTGCTCCCACGGCAGAAGGACCAGCAGGGAAAGCTAGTGCTGGGCCTCTTCAGCACACAGTCAGCTTTCCAAAGGGGTCACCATCATTGCAGTCTCTCCTCGGTTTCATACCTAAAAGTCCATTTGAATCCAAATTCTC
This sequence comes from Pezoporus flaviventris, assembly GCF_033815535.1. NCBI lineage: Eukaryota > Metazoa > Chordata > Aves > Psittaciformes > Psittacidae > Pezoporus > Pezoporus flaviventris. The sequence continues at coordinate 45,288 of NW_026892606.1, forward strand.
TGGGGGTCTCTCTCAGCTGCCCAGCAGCACAGTGAGTACAGCACGAACGTTTGGCCTCTGCTCCCACAGCAGAAGAGCCAGCATTGAAAGCTGGTGCTGGACCTGTTCAGCACACAATCACACTTACATTGGTGCCTCCATTGTTGCTTTCACTGCTCACATTCATACAGGAAAAGCATTTGAATGGCATCAGTCCAGAGCCTGCTCTCTGCTGGCAGGAACACTGTACAGAATGAAGAGTGGCATCTGCTCCCACGGCAGAAGGACCAGCAGGGAAAGCTAGTGCTGGGACTCTTCAGCACACAGTCAGCTTTGCAACGGTGTCACCATCATTGCAGTCTCTCCTCGGTTTCATACCTAAAAGTCCATTTGAATCCAAATTCTCAGGTGGTGTCTCTCAGCTGCCCAGCAGCACAGTGAGTACAGGACGAACGTTTGGCTTCTGCTCCCATAGCAGTATAGCCTCGTTTGAAAGCTGGTGCTGGACCTGTTAAGCACACAATCACCTTTACATTGGTCCCTCCATCGTTGCTTTCACTGCTCACATTCATACAGGAAAAGCATTTGAATGGAATCAGTCCAGAGCCTGCTCTCTGCTGCGCAGCAACACAGTCAGCACAGAATGAACAGTGGCATCTGCTCACACGGCAGAAGGATCGGGAGGGTAAGCTAGTGCTGGGCCTCTTCAGCACACAAGCAGCTTTGCAACGGTGTCACCATCATTGCAGTCTCTCCTCGGTTTCATACCTAAATGTCCATTTGAATCCAAATTCTCAGGTGGTGTCTCTCAGCTGCCCAGCAGCACAGGGAGTACAGCACGAACGTTTGGCCTCTGCTGCCACAGCAGAAGAGCCAGGAGGGAAAGCTGGTGCTGGGCCTCTTTAGCACACAATCACCTCTGCATCTGTGCCTCCATCATTGCTGAAACTGCTCACTTTCATACAGGAAAAGCATTTCAACGGAATCAGTCCAGAGCCTGCTCTCTGCTGCACAGCAATAGTGAGCACAGAATGAACAGTGGCATCTGCTCCCACAGCAGAAGGGGTAGCAGGGAAAGCTAGTGCTGGGCCTCTTCAGCACACAGTCAGCTTTGCAATGCTGTCACCATCATTGCAGTCTCTCCTCGGGTTCATACCTAAAAGTCCATTTGAATTCAAATTCTCAGGTGGTGTCTCTCAGCTGCCCAGCAGCACAGTGAGTACAGCACGAACGTTTGGCCTCTGCTCCCACAGGAGAAGAGCCAGGAGGGAAAGCTGGTGCTGGGCGTGTTCAGCACACAATCACCTTTACATCGGTGCCTCCATCATTGCTTTCACTGCTCACTTTCATACAGGAAAAGCATTTGAATGGAATCAGTCCAGAGCCTGCTCTCTGCTGCGCAGCAACACAGTCAGCACAGAATGAACAGTGGCGTCTGCTCCCACAGCAGAAGGACCAGCAGGGAAAGCTGGTACTGGGCCTCTACAGCACACAGTCAGCTTTGCAACGGTGTCACTATCATTGCAGTCTCTCCTCGATTTCATACCTAGAAGTCCATTTGAATGCAAATTCTTGGGTGGTGTCTCTCAGCTGCCCAGCAGCACAGTGAGTACAGCACGAACGTTTGGCCTCTGCTGCCACAGCAGAAGAGCCAGGATTGAAAGCTGGTGCTGGGCCTGTTCAGCACACAATCACCTTTGCATCGGTGCCTCCATCATTGCTTTCACTGCTCGCTTTCATACAGGAAAAGCATTTGAATGGAATCAGTCCAGAGCTTGCACTCTGCTGCGCAGCAACACAGCACAGAATGAACAGTGGCATCTGCTCCCCCAGCCGAAGGACCAGCAGGGAAAGCTAGTGCTGGGCCTCTTCAGCACACAGTCAGCTTTGCAACGGTGTCACCATCATTGCAGTCTCTCCTCGGTTTCATACCTAAAAATCCATTTGAATACAAATTCTCGGGTGTTCTCTCTCAGCTGCCTAGCTGTAAGTGGCAAGGGGAAGCAGGCAGGCCAACCCAATATGGGTGATAAGCAACTTCTACTTTATTAGTGACGCAGTTCACATACATATAGGAGTGGTATTCAGCCACTCCTTCTTGGCATAACAGTATTGGTTAGCCCCTACAGTTTCCTCCACATTCTCCTCCCAGGTCCCGTCTCCGGCCACCTGTGGGGGCCACCCCCTGCCTTTCTTGCACAGTCCTCCAGAACTCTATGGTCCTGCTCTTAGAGTCGTTCTGCAACAATTCCCCCCTTTTTCTTTGCGCAAGCAAGGCATTATGGGTTATTCTGTTCACCTGTTTTATCACACAACTATAAACAAGTCTAATAGCTACGATGATTATCCTAACAATGATACATAAGTGCAATACTTCAAACAACAGTGTTTGACTCAACCTGTAATGCCCCGTGAAGAGAACCATCTAGTTATTCTTAGGATATTGCTCATTTACTATTGCTGGGTAAGCTGAGCCAGGGTTCTCAGCTGTGCGTGCATCGAATTAGCATAATCAGAGAGACTCATACAACACATTCCATCAAACTCTTCACATCCATGTCCCTGTTCCAACAACAAAAGGTTCTGCAGTGTTGCATGTCTTACAGAGGCAACATCAAAACAAATCAGGAATTGCCTTCGATGTAGAGTTGTCTGCTTAGCAACTCAGCAACCCAGTCTGCTTAGTTGAGCTGAAGCACTTACAGTGATTTGGCATATTATGATTGGATACATGTTTTGAAGACCCTTAGTGACTAAAATATAATTGGTTAAACACAGGTGTGAGAACTCAACCTTGAAAGCTTGCCAACAGTCCACAGTTCTCATTAACTTGGTGAATTCCAGCCTCTTATCTTGCTTGCTTAAGCTTCTTCGGGCCTCCCATGGCCTTGCTGTATCTTTCAGGACTATTCAAAGTTTATGTACCAATTATGCATTCTCCTGTGAGAACACTGTCTCCACGTCTCCCCCCTTTTGTTTTATCCAGTAAAAAGTCGCTACTACAGCAAGGCACACACAGATTTACATTAGCAGAGTAACTATTACAGGGTGCAGCAGCATGTTGAAGATGCTGATGGCAGTGAAGGACTAGCCAAAGAAATTTCTTACCAGTGGAATTCTCCCACCCTCTTAAATTTGTTCCATCACCTGCTTTATAACACTACCATTGTATTAAAATTTTTCTAGCTTTTGCCTTAGCATTTTCTAGCAGCTACTGCAAGTTTCCATACTCTAACGTCTCTTTTACAAGTGACAAATCTATACAATACAAGGTGCAGTTTCTTATTAGCAACTAGCTAGTAAATACAGGTGGTTTTATACACAAAATCACAACCTCTAATAATAGCTATTTTACAAGCACACATATTCAGGATGTTACTTTTCAGTTGCCCCCAAGTGATGTTTTGCAGTTATTTGTTCTTTATCTTCCTCCATCTCATTCTGCTTGGGGTAATCACGGTCAGCTCCTGTAGCTGAGGCATCAGGTTTATCCGTTCGTCTGTCCAGCTCATGGCAAGGCTTGACAAACTTTGCAGGCAGTCACCATGGACCTGTAGGCAGGAGGACACAAATATACCCCCTCCCCCAGGTTATCAGTTCTTCAGTTCTTGAGAAGTAGATAGGTTAGACAGGTTAAGTGCAGCATCATTACTCTCTCTCTCTCCCCCACTCTTTTATTTTTTATTTTTTTTTTTTTTAGTCCCTGCAAAAGCCATCATTACTCCCACTACAGTCCCATTTACAGAATGCGGCAGAAGGACTATGTGGAGACTAACAGCAAACCAGCTCCGAGAAGCATCATTGCAGTGCGAGGTGGCAGGCTCAACCTTAGCGGGCGTCCCTGCAGAGGCTCTGCCTCCCCCACATCGTATGAGTCTTGGGCTTTTATACTGACCAAAATGCACACTCATTCCGACACAGGTGGCCAGCCTGTGCTGGAAGAAGTGGCCAGCAGTATCTACAGAGGTCTCCAAGGGTTGATAGAAACCTGGACATACTTATATTTACCAATTTCTAATACATGAGTATCACAGAGAAACTGTATGGGCTCCCCCTGTCAATTGCAAGAAAAAATCGTAACATATACAGCTTGAGTATAAGAGGATTTTAACACATAGGTGGTCACTGTTTGTCAGGCCTCCTTAACTATTTTGAGATCAAGAGCTTCCCACTCTTTAGCCCCCTGCTGTGTAGTAAACACAGGATATGTAAAGATGCCCATTGCAGAAAATTCCCCAGTAATGATCACATATTTGGTTACCCATTGTTACAACTGAGCGTCTCCAGGGCCAGTAAGTCTGGGCAGACTGACCCGGGAGACAAAGAGTCAGGGTCTGGAAGCTGAGGACACAAATCTGGCTCGGATTCAGGGGATTCGGGGGCTGATCCTGCGCCGAACTCGGGGTCTCCGCTGCTTGCAGCTGTGTCTTTCTTATCAGATGTCTCTCGTTCGGTATGTGGCCATCTGCAGACCTGGCTCCTCCATGACTGAGTTAAAAATTTTTTCACTCTAGGGTGTAGTGGGTTGGAGAGGCTCGCGGTTCCTTTAAATCTCCCGCTAGCGCATGATCCCTATTTTCTACTGCGTGCTTCACAGTGGCGCCGCAATCGATCCGGCGCCGAGGCACCGCCCTCTTTCTTTCGGATTCCTCGACATTTATCATGCGTATACCTTCTAATATACTTTCTCTGTCCTTTTCAAAGTCCCTACTTTCGGAACTGGGGTGGTGGGGGAGCAGGGGGTTACACCTCCTCCGCGGCACCTTCTGATGGAGGGGGAGAAAAGGAAAAGGGGGGGTGCGGGGTGGGGGGGGTGGGAAACCCTGTGCTCCCGCGAGTTGGGGGGGGGAAACGAGTTGTAAACTTCCCCCGGTTTCAACCGACTGGGGACGTCTGTTCCTAGTTTCTCCGTTGCTACCGAGGCAGTTTTCTGCCTTCTATCTTTTTATACAGTTCATTACTTCCCTCCGTGGTTTACCGAGTTTCTTTGCCTTTTTATAACCATTAAGCACTGAGTCAAATAGTTCATCACCAAACTTTCGCCACTCACTCTCCTCAAATATTGTATTAGGATCTGCAAAAAAAATCTCTTAGCCTTCCCTAGCCACTAGACCTGCTAGCTGCTTTAGAGTCTCAGGCTCAATTCCCCGCTTTTATAAAAAGCACTGTAAAAAGTTCAGGGCTCAGTTCCCCGCTTTTATAAGAAGCACTGTAATAAGTCCAGGGCTACCTCTTGGTCCATTTTCATGGCCAGCCTTTTCCGGATCGTCTTCTTCTGGGTCGTCCTGTAACCTCGGTCTCCGGATCGGCCTCCCGACGCAGCAGTGTCTGGTTCGCCCCAGCGGCGGATTTCTTTCGGTTAGTCCAAGCACTCGGGTCCGTCACGCCACCGCAGCAGCATTGCCCGCGCTTCCCGGCCGCTGCCGCCGGCGCCGCTCACTCGCCGTTCCGGGTCCCCATCGACCGAGGCCCTGTATCCCGGGTCCCCGCTAGTCGGGGCCCTGTATCCCGGGTCCCCGCTAGTCGGGGCCCTGTATCCGGGTCCCTGTCGACCGGGGCCCTGTATCCGGGTCCCCGTCGACCGGGGCCCTGTATCCGGGTCCCCGTTAAACCGGGGCCATGTATCCGGGTCCCCGTTAAACCGGGGCCCTGTATTCCGGGTCCCCGTCGGCCGGGGCCCTGTATCCGGGTCCCCGCTAGTCGGCGCCCTGTATCCCGGGTCCCCGTCGGCTGGGGCCCTGTATCCCGGGTCCCCGTCGGCCGGGGCCCTGTATCCGGGTCCCCGCTAGTCGGGGCCCTGTATCCCGGGTCCCCGCTAGTCGGGGCCCTGTATCCCGGGTCCCCGCTAGTGGGGGCCCTGTAATCCGGGTCCCCGCTAGTCAGGGCCCTGTAATCCGGGTTCCCGTTGTCATAAATTGAGACCACAACGGATCATAATCCAATTAAAATTTTATTAATTATAGCAAGTAGAATATGAGCAAAACCAGCGCTGGATGACAGGGGAGTCTGCGCTCCGCCAACTGCCGTGCTGAGCAGTTCAAACAGCCCGTTTTTATACATCTCACTTCCGTGTTCATGAAGTAGTGGAGGTACTCTGCGCATGCTTCCGCTGTTGTTAGGGGGTCAACCTCTGCCTCCTGGTGATAGTTGAGACTGAAGTAAGAAGTTTTCCTCCTTTGTTCCATACTTGACCTTTTACTCATATGTCCTTATATGGAGTTGTTTGTCTTATCTCCGCCAGTTCCTGGAACATTTTACAGTTATCTTTAGTCAACATCTGCTAAGCGGTACTTGGTTTAGTTTGTGTAAGCGATTACGGTTATCTTATCTTGCACAAGCTGTGTCTGGTGATTGTTTGAGTAAGCGATTTCACATCTTTTGTTGCCTAACCTTTGCATTGGGCTTAACATAAATCTTAAAAAACAATACCCTTACACTTAGTTTCTTACACCGTCGACCGGGGCCCTGTAATCCATGTCCCCGTCGACTGGGGCCCTGTAATCCGGGTCCCCGTCGACCGGGGCCCTGCAATCCGGGTCCCCGTCAACCGGGGCATGGTATCCCGGGTCCCCAGCGACCAGGGCCCTTTAGTCCGCGTCCCTGTTTGGGCGCAATTTGTAAGCAGCGAGGAGAAGCAGACAGGCCAAACCAATATGGGTGATAAGCAACTTCTACATTATTTGTGACGCAGTTCACACATATATAGGAGTGGTACTCAGCCACTCCTTCTTGGCATAACAGTATTAATTAGCCCCCACAGTTTCCTCCACATTCTCCTCCCAGGTCCGGTCTCCGGCCACCTGTGGGGGGCACCCCCTGCCTTGCTTGCACAGACCTCCAGAACTCTATGGTCCTGCTCTTAGAGTCATTCTGCAACACCCAGCAGCACAGTGAGTACAGCACGAACATATGGCCTCTGCTCCCACAGCAGAAGAGCCAGGATTGAAAGCTGGTGCTGGACCTGTTCAGCACACAATCACCTTTACATTGGTGCCACCATCGTTGATTTCACGGCTCACTTTCATACAAGAAGAGCATTTGAACGGAATCAGTTCAGAGCCTGCTCTCTGCTGCGCAGCAACATAGTCAGCACAGAATGAACAGTGGCATTTGCTCCCACAGCAGAAGGACCAGAAGGGAAAGCTAGTGCTGGGCCTCTTTAGCACACAAGCAGCTTTGCAACGGTGTCACCATCATTGCAGTCTCTCCTCGGTTTCATACCTAAAAGTCCATTTGAATCCAAATTCTCAGGCGGTCTCTCTCAGCTGCCCAGCAGCACAGTGAGTACAGCACGAACGTTTGGCCTCTGCTCCCACAGCAGAAGAGCCAGGATTGAAAGCTGGTGCTGGACCTGTTCAGCACGCAATCACACTTACAATGGTGCCTCCATCGTTGCTTTCACTGCTCACTTTCATACAGGAAAAGCATTTGAATGGAATGAGTCCAGAGGCTGCTCTCTGCTGCGCAGCAACACAGTCAGCACAGAATGAACAGTGGCATCTGCTCCTACAGCAGAAGTACAAGCAGGGAAAGCTAGTCCTGGGCCTCTTCAGCACACAAGAAGCTTTGCAACGGTGTCACCATCATTGCAGTCTCTCCTCGGTTTCATACCTAAAAGTCCATTTGAATCCAAATACTCAGGTAGTCTCTCTCAGCTCCCCAGCAGCACAGTGAGTACAGCACGAACGTTTGGCCTCTGCTCCTATAGCAGAAGAGCCAGGATTGAAAGCTGGTCCTGGGCCTGTTCAGCACACAATCACCTTGACATTGGTGCCTCCATCAATGCTTTCACTGCTAACATTCATACAGGAAAAGCATTTGAATGGAATCAGTCCAGAGCCTGCTCTCTGCTGGCAGCAACACAGCACAGAATGAACAGTGGCATCTGCTCCCACGGCAGAAGGACCAGCAGGGAAAGCTAGTGCTGGGCCTCTTCAGCACACAAGCAGCTTTGCAACGGTGTCACCATCCTTGCAGTCTCTCCTCGGTTTCATACCTAAAAGTCCATTTGAATCCAAATTCTCAGGTGGTGTCTTTCAGCTGCCCAGCAGCACAGTGAGTACAGCACGAACGTTTGGCCTCTGCTCCCACAGCAGAAGAGCCAGGATTGAAAGCTGGTGCTGGGACTATTCAGCACACAATCACTTTTACATCGCTGCCTCCATCGTTGCTTTCACTGCTAACATTCATACAGGAAAAGCATTTGAATGGAATCAGTCCAGAGCCTGCTCTCTGCTGGCAGCAAAACAGTCTGCACAGAATGAACAGTGGCATCTGCTCCCACGGCAGAAGGACCAGCAGGGAAAGCTAGTGCTGGGCCTCTTCAGCACACAGTCAGCTTTGAAAAGGGGTCACCATCATTGCAGTCTCTCCTCGGTTTCATACCTAAATGTCCATTTGAATCCAAATTCTCAGGTGGTGTCTCTCAGCTGCCCAGCAGCACAGTGAGTACAGCACGAACGTTTGGCCTCTGCTCCCATAGCAGAAGAGCCAGGATTGAAAGCTGGTGCTGGACCTGTTCAGCACACAATCACCTTTACATTGGTGCATCCATCGTTGCTTTCACTGCTAACATTCCTACAGGAAAAGCATTTGAATGGAATCAGTCCAGAGCCTGCTCTCTGCTGGCAGCAACACAGTCAGCACAGAATGAACAGTGGCATCTGCTCCCACGGCAGAAGGACCAGCAGGGAAAGCTAGTGCTGGGCCTCTTCAGCACACAAGCAGCTTTGAAAAGGGGTCACCATCATTGCATTCTCTCCTTGGTTTCATACCTAAAAGTCCATTTGAATCCAAATTCTCAGGTGGTGTCTCTCAGCTGCCCAGCAGCACAGTGAGTACAGCACGAACGTTTGGCCTCTGCTCCCACAGCAGAAGAGCCAGGATTGAAAGCTGGTGCTGGACCTGTTCAGCACACAATCACCTTGACATTGGTGCCTCCATCGTTGCTTTCACTGCTCACTTTTATACAGGAAAAGAATTTGAATGGAATCAGTCCAGAGCCGGCTCTCTGCTGCGCAGCAACACAGACAGCACAGAATGAACAGCGGCATCTGCTCCCACAGCAGAAGGACCAGCAGGGAAAGCTAGTGCTGGGCCTCTTCAGCACACAAGCAGCTTTGCAACGGTGTCACCATCATTGCAGTCTCTCCTCGGTTTCATACCTAAAAGTCCATTTGAATCCAAATTCTCAGGTGGTCTCTCTCAGCTGCCCAGCAGCACAGGGAGTACAGCACGAACGTTTGGCCTCTGCTCCCACAGCAGAAGAGCCAGGATTGAAAGCTGGTGCTGGACCTGTTCAGCACACAATCACCTTGACATTGGTGCCTCCATCGTTGCTTTCACTGCTCACTTTCATAAAGGAAAAGCATTTGAATGGAATCAGTCCAGAGCCGACTCTCTGCTGCGCAGCAACACCGTCAGCACAGAAAGAAGAGTGGCATCTGCTCCCACAGCAGAAGGACCTGCAGGGAAAGCTAGTGCTGCGCCTCTTCAGCACATAAGCAGCTTTGCAACGGTGTCACCATCATTGCAGTCTCTCCTCGGTTTCATACCTAAAAGTCCATTTGAATCCAAATTCTCAGGTGGTGTCTCTCAGCTGCCCAGCAGCACAGTGAGTACAGCACGAACGTTTGGCCTCTGCTCCCACAGCAGAAGAGCCAGGATTGAAAGCTGGTGCTGGACCTGTTCAGCACACAATCACTTTTACATCGGTGCCTCCATCGTTGCTTTCACTGCTCACTTTTATACAGGAAAAGCATTTGGATGGAATCAGTCCAGATCCAGCTCTCTGCTGGCAGCAACACAGTCAGCACAGAATGAACAGTGGCATCTGCTCCCACGGCAGAAGGACCAGCAGGGAAAGCTAGTGCTGGGCCTCTTCAGCACACAGTCAGCTTTGAAAAGGGGTCACCATCATTGCAGTCTCCCCTCGGTTTCATACCTAAAAGTCCATTTGAATCCAAATTCTCAGGTGGTATCTGTTAGCTGCCAAGCAGCACAGTGAGTACAGCACGAACGTTTGGCCTCTGCTCCTAGCAGTATAGCCTCTTTTGAAAGCTGGTGCTGGACCTGTTCAGCACACAATCACCTTTACATTGGTGCCTCCATCGTTGCTTTCACTGCTCACTTTCATACAGGAAAAGCATTTGAATGGAATCAGTCAGGAGCCTGCTCTCTGCTGGCAGCAACACAGCACAGAATGAACAGTGGCATCTGCTCCCACGGCAGAAGGACCAGCAGGGAAAGCTAGTGCTGGGCCTCTTCAGCACACAAGCAGCTTTGAAAAGGGGTCACCATCATTGCAGTCTCTCCTCGGTTTCATACCTAAATGTCCATTTGAATCCAAATTCTCAGGTGGTCTCTCTCAGCTGCCCAGCAGCACAGTGAGTACAGCACGAACGTTTGGCCTCTGCTCCCACAGCAGAAGAGCCAGGATTGAAAGCTGGTGCTGGACCTGTTCAGCACAAAATCACCTTGACATTGGTGCCTCCATCGTTGCTTTCACTGCTCACATTCATACAGGAAAAGCATTTGAATGGAATCAGTCCAGAGCCTGCTCTCTGCTGCGCAGTAACACAGCACAGAATGAACAGTGGCATCTGCTCCCACAGCAGAAGGACCAGCAGGGAAAGCTAGTGCTGGGCCTCTTCAGCACACAAGCAGCTTTGCAAAGGAGTCACCATCATTGCAGTCTCTCCTCGGTTTCATACCTAAAAGTCCATTTGAATCCAAATTCTCAGGTGGTCTCTCTCAGCTGCCAAGCAGCACAGTGAGTCCAGCATGAACGTTCGGCCTCTGCTCCCAGAGCAGAAGAGCCAGGATTGAAAGCTGGTGCTGGACCTGATCAGCACACAATCACATATACATTGGTGCTTCCATCGTTGCTTTCACTGCTCACATTCATACAGGAAAAGCATTTGAATGGAATCAGTCCAGAGGCTGCTCTCTGCTGCGCAGCAACACAGTCAGCACAGAATGAAGAGTGGCATCTGCTCCCACGGCAGAAGGACCAGCAGGGGAAGCTAGTGCTGGGCCTCTTCAGAACACAAGCTGCTTTGCAACGGTGTCACAATCATTGCAGTCTCTCCTCGGTTTCATACCTAAAAGTCCATTTGAATCCAAATTCTCAGGTGGTGTCTCTCAGCTGCCAAGCAGCACAGTGAGCACGGCACGAACGTTTGGCCTCTGCTCCCACAGCAGAAGAGCCAGGATTGAAAGCTGGTGCTGGACCTGTTCAGCACACAATCACTTTTACATTAGTGCCTCCATCGTTGCTTTCACTGCTGACATTCATACAGGAAAAGCATTTGAATGGAATCAGTCCAGAGCCTGCTCTCTGCTGCGCAGCAACACAGTCAGCACAGAATGAACAGTGGCATCTGCTCCCACAGCAGAATGACCAGCAGGGAAAGCTAGTGCTGGGCCTCTTCAGCACACAAGCAGCTTTGCAACGGTGTCACCATCATTGCAGACTCTCCTCGGTTTCATACCTAAAAGTCCATTTGAATCCAAATTCTCAGGAGGTCTCTCTCAGCTGCCCAGCAGCACAGTGAGTACAGCACGAACGTTTGGCCTCTGCTCCCACAGCAGAAGAGCCAGGATTGAAAGCTGGTGCTGGGCCTGTTCAGCACACAATCACCTTTACATTGGTGCCTCCATCGTTGCTTTCACTGCCCGATTTCATAGAGGAAAAGCATTTGAATGGAATCAGTCCAGAGCCTGCTCACTGCTGGCAGCAACACAGCACAGAATGAACAGTGGCATCTGCTCCCACGGCAGAAGGACCAGCAGGGAAAGCTAGTGCTGGGCCTCTTCAGCACACAGTCAGCTTTGAAAAGGGGTCACCATCATTGCAGTCTCTCCTCGGTTTCATACCTAAAAGTCTATTTGAATCCAAATTCTCAGGTGGTGTCTCTCAGCTGCCCAGCAGCACTGTGAGTACAGCACGAACGTTTGGTCTCTGCTCCCATAGCAGAAGTGCCACGAGTGAAAGCTGGTGCTGGACCTGTTCAGCACACAATCACCTTGACATTGGTGCCTCCATCGTTGCTTTCACTGCTAACATTCATACAGGAAAAGCATTTGAATGGAAACAGTCCAGAGCCGACTCTCTGCTACGCAGCAACACAGTCAGCACAGAATGAACAGTGGCATCTGCTCCCACGGCAGAAGGACCAGCAGGGAAAGCTAGTGCTGGGCCTCTTCAGCACACAGTCAGCTTTGAAAAGGGGTCACCATCATTGCAGTCTCTCCTCGGTTTCATACCTAAAAGTCCATTTGAATCCAAATTCTCAGGTGGTGTCTCTCTGCTGCCCATCAGCACAGTGAGTACAGCACGAACGTTTGCCCTCTGCTCCCATAGCAGAAGAGCCAGGATTGAAAGCTGGGGCTGGACCTCTTCAGCTCACAATCACCTTTACATTGGTGCCTCCATCGTTGCTTTCACTGCTAACATTCATACAGGAAAAGCATTTGAATGGAATCAGTCCAGAGTCTGCTCTCTGCTGGCAGCAACACAGTCAGCACAGAATGAAGAGTGGCATCTGCTCCCACGGCAGAAGGACCAGCAGGGAAAGCTAGTGCTGGGCCTCTTCAGAACACAAGCAGCTTTGCAACGGTGTCACCATCATTGCAGTCTCTCCTCGGTTTCATACCTAAAAGTCCATTTGAATCCAAATTCTCAGGTGGTGTCTTTCAGCTGCCCAGCAGCACAGTGAGTACAGCACGAACGTTTGGCCTCTGCTCCCACAGCAGAAGAGCCAGGATTGAAAGCTGGTGCTGGGACTATTCAGCACACAATCACTTTTACATCGCTGCCTCCATCGTTGCTTTCACTGCTAACATTCATACAGGAAAAGCATTTGAATGGAATCAGTCCAGAGCCTGCTCTCTGCTGGCAGCAAAACAGTCTGCACAGAATGAACAGTGGCATCTGCTCCCACGGCAGAAGGACCAGCAGGGAAAGCTAGTGCTGGGCCTCTTCAGCACACAGTCAGCTTTGAAAAGGGGTCACCATCATTGCAGTCTCTCCTCGGTTTCATACCTAAATGTCCATTTGAATCCAAATTCTCAGGTGGTGTCTCTCAGCTGCCCAGCAGCACAGTGAGTACAGCACGAACGTTTGGCCTCTGCTCCCATAGCAGAAGAGCCAGGATTGAAAGCTGGTGCTGGACCTGTTCAGCACACAATCACCTTTACATTGGTGCATCCATCGTTGCTTTCACTGCTAACATTCCTACAGGAAAAGCATTTGAATGGAATCAGTCCAGAGCCTGCTCTCTGCTGGCAGCAACACAGTCAGCACAGAATGAACAGTGGCATCTGCTCCCACGGCAGAAGGACCAGCAGGGAAAGCTAGTGCTGGGCCTCTTCAGCACACAAGCAGCTTTGAAAAGGGGTCACCATCATTGCATTCTCTCCTTGGTTTCATACCTAAAAGTCCATTTGAATCCAAATTCTCAGGTGGTGTCTCTCAGCTGCCCAGCAGCACAGTGAGTACAGCACGAACGTTTGGCCTCTGCTCCCACAGCAGAAGAGCCAGGATTGAAAGCTGGTGCTGGACCTGTTCAGCACACAATCACCTTGACATTGGTGCCTCCATCGTTGCTTTCACTGCTCACTTTTATACAGGAAAAGAATTTGAATGGAATCAGTCCAGAGCCGGCTCTCTGCTGCGCAGCAACACAGACAGCACAGAATGAACAGCGGCATCTGCTCCCACAGCAGAAGGACCAGCAGGGAAAGCTAGTGCTGGGCCTCTTCAGCACACAAGCAGCTTTGCAACGGTGTCACCATCATTGCAGTCTCTCCTCGGTTTCATACCTAAAAGTCCATTTGAATCCAAATTCTCAGGTGGTCTCTCTCAGCTGCCCAGCAGCACAGGGAGTACAGCACGAACGTTTGGCCTCTGCTCCCACAGCAGAAGAGCCAGGATTGAAAGCTGGTGCTGGACCTGTTCAGCACACAATCACCTTGACATTGGTGCCTCCATCGTTGCTTTCACTGCTCACTTTCATAAAGGAAAAGCATTTGAATGGAATCAGTCCAGAGCCGACTCTCTGCTGCGCAGCAACACCGTCAGCACAGAAAGAAGAGTGGCATCTGCTCCCACAGCAGAAGGACCTGCAGGGAAAGCTAGTGCTGCGCCTCTTCAGCACATAAGCAGCTTTGCAACGGTGTCACCATCATTGCAGTCTCTCCTCGGTTTCATACCTAAAAGTCCATTTGAATCCAAATTCTCAGGTGGTGTCTCTCAGCTGCCCAGCAGCACAGTGAGTACAGCACGAACGTTTGGCCTCTGCTCCCACAGCAGAAGAGCCAGGATTGAAAGCTGGTGCTGGACCTGTTCAGCACACAATCACTTTTACATCGGTGCCTCCATCGTTGCTTTCACTGCTCACTTTTATACAGGAAAAGCATTTGGATGGAATCAGTCCAGATCCAGCTCTCTGCTGGCAGCAACACAGTCAGCACAGAATGAACAGTGGCATCTGCTCCCACGGCAGAAGGACCAGCAGGGAAAGCTAGTGCTGGGCCTCTTCAGCACACAGTCAGCTTTGAAAAGGGGTCACCATCATTGCAGTCTCCCCTCGGTTTCATACCTAAAAGTCCATTTGAATCCAAATTCTCAGGTGGTATCTGTTAGCTGCCAAGCAGCACAGTGAGTACAGCACGAACGTTTGGCCTCTGCTCCTAGCAGTATAGCCTCTTTTGAAAGCTGGTGCTGGACCTGTTCAGCACACAATCACCTTTACATTGGTGCCTCCATCGTTGCTTTCACTGCTCACTTTCATACAGGAAAAGCATTTGAATGGAATCAGTCAGGAGCCTGCTCTCTGCTGGCAGCAACACAGCACAGAATGAACAGTGGCATCTGCTCCCACGGCAGAAGGACCAGCAGGGAAAGCTAGTGCTGGGCCTCTTCAGCACACAAGCAGCTTTGAAAAGGGGTCACCATCATTGCAGTCTCTCCTCGGTTTCATACCTAAATGTCCATTTGAATCCAAATTCTCAGGTGGTCTCTCTCAGCTGCCCAGCAGCACAGTGAGTACAGCACGAACGTTTGGCCTCTGCTCCCACAGCAGAAGAGCCAGGATTGAAAGCTGGTGCTGGACCTGTTCAGCACAAAATCACCTTGACATTGGTGCCTCCATCGTTGCTTTCACTGCTCACATTCATACAGGAAAAGCATTTGAATGGAATCAGTCCAGAGCCTGCTCTCTGCTGCGCAGTAACACAGCACAGAATGAACAGTGGCATCTGCTCCCACAGCAGAAGGACCAGCAGGGAAAGCTAGTGCTGGGCCTCTTCAGCACACAAGCAGCTTTGCAAAGGAGTCACCATCATTGCAGTCTCTCCTCGGTTTCATACCTAAAAGTCCATTTGAATCCAAATTCTCAGGTGGTCTCTCTCAGCTGCCAAGCAGCACAGTGAGTCCAGCATGAACGTTCGGCCTCTGCTCCCAGAGCAGAAGAGCCAGGATTGAAAGCTGGTGCTGGACCTGATCAGCACACAATCACATATACATTGGTGCTTCCATCGTTGCTTTCACTGCTCACATTCATACAGGAAAAGCATTTGAATGGAATCAGTCCAGAGGCTGCTCTCTGCTGCGCAGCAACACAGTCAGCACAGAATGAAGAGTGGCATCTGCTCCCACGGCAGAAGGACCAGCAGGGGAAGCTAGTGCTGGGCCTCTTCAGAACACAAGCTGCTTTGCAACGGTGTCACAATCATTGCAGTCTCTCCTCGGTTTCATACCTAAAAGTCCATTTGAATCCAAATTCTCAGGTGGTGTCTCTCAGCTGCCAAGCAGCACAGTGAGCACGGCACGAACGTTTGGCCTCTGCTCCCACAGCAGAAGAGCCAGGATTGAAAGCTGGTGCTGGACCTGTTCAGCACACAATCACTTTTACATTAGTGCCTCCATCGTTGCTTTCACTGCTGACATTCATACAGGAAAAGCATTTGAATGGAATCAGTCCAGAGCCTGCTCTCTGCTGCGCAGCAACACAGTCAGCACAGAATGAACAGTGGCATCTGCTCCCACAGCAGAATGACCAGCAGGGAAAGCTAGTGCTGGGCCTCTTCAGCACACAAGCAGCTTTGCAACGGTGTCACCATCATTGCAGACTCTCCTCGGTTTCATACCTAAAAGTCCATTTGAATCCAAATTCTCAGGAGGTCTCTCTCAGCTGCCCAGCAGCACAGTGAGTACAGCACGAACGTTTGGCCTCTGCTCCCACAGCAGAAGAGCCAGGATTGAAAGCTGGTGCTGGGCCTGTTCAGCACACAATCACCTTTACATTGGTGCCTCCATCGTTGCTTTCACTGCCCGATTTCATAGAGGAAAAGCATTTGAATGGAATCAGTCCAGAGCCTGCTCACTGCTGGCAGCAACACAGCACAGAATGAACAGTGGCATCTGCTCCCACGGCAGAAGGACCAGCAGGGAAAGCTAGTGCTGGGCCTCTTCAGCACACAGTCAGCTTTGAAAAGGGGTCACCATCATTGCAGTCTCTCCTCGGTTTCATACCTAAAAGTCTATTTGAATCCAAATTCTCAGGTGGTGTCTCTCAGCTGCCCAGCAGCACTGTGAGTACAGCACGAACGTTTGGTCTCTGCTCCCATAGCAGAAGTGCCACGAGTGAAAGCTGGTGCTGGACCTGTTCAGCACACAATCACCTTGACATTGGTGCCTCCATCGTTGCTTTCACTGCTAACATTCATACAGGAAAAGCATTTGAATGGAAACAGTCCAGAGCCGACTCTCTGCTACGCAGCAACACAGTCAGCACAGAATGAACAGTGGCATCTGCTCCCACGGCAGAAGGACCAGCAGGGAAAGCTAGTGCTGGGCCTCTTCAGCACACAGTCAGCTTTGAAAAGGGGTCACCATCATTGCAGTCTCTCCTCGGTTTCATACCTAAAAGTCCATTTGAATCCAAATTCTCAGGTGGTGTCTCTCTGCTGCCCATCAGCACAGTGAGTACAGCACGAACGTTTGCCCTCTGCTCCCATAGCAGAAGAGCCAGGATTGAAAGCTGGGGCTGGACCTCTTCAGCTCACAATCACCTTTACATTGGTGCCTCCATCGTTGCTTTCACTGCTAACATTCATACAGGAAAAGCATTTGAATGGAATCAGTCCAGAGTCTGCTCTCTGCTGGCAGCAACACAGTCAGCACAGAATGAAGAGTGGCATCTGCTCCCACGGCAGAAGGACCAGCAGGGAAAGCTAGTGCTGGGCCTCTTCAGAACACAAGCAGCTTTGCAACGGTGTCACCATCATTGCAGTCTCTCCTCGGTTTCACACCTAAAAGTCCATTTGAATCCAAATTCTCAGGTGGTGTCTCTCAGCTGCCCAGCAGAACAGTGAGTACAGCATGAACGTTTGGCCTCTGCTCCCACAGCAGAAGAGCCAGGATTGAAAGCTGGCGCTGGACCTGTTCAGCACACAATCACCTTTACATTGGTGCCTCCATCGTTGCTTTCACTGCTCACTTTCATACAGGAAAAGCATTTGAATGGAATCAGTCCAGAGGCTGCTCTCTGCTGCGCAGCAACACAGTCAGCACAGAATGAACAGTGGCATCTGCTCCCACGGCAGAAGGACCAGCAGGGAAAGCTAGTGCTGGGCCTCTTCAGCACACCAGCAGCTTTGCAACGGTGTCACCATCATTGCAGTCTCTCCTCGGTTTCATACCTAAAAGTCCATTTGAACCCAAATTCTCAGGTGGTGTCTCTCAGCTGCCCAGCAGCACAGTGAGTACAGCACGAACGTTTGGCCTCTGCTCCCACAGCAGAAGAGCCAGGATTGAAAGCTGGTGCTGGACCTGTTCAGCACAGAATCACACTTACATTGGTGCCACCAACGTTGCTGTCACTGCTCACGTTCATACAGGAAAAGCATTAGAATGGAATCAGTCCAGAGGCTGCTCTCTGCTGCGCAGCAACACAGTCAGCACAGAATGAACAGTGGCATCTGCTCCCACGGCAGAAGGACCAGCAGGGAAAGCTAGTGCTGGGCTTCTTCAGCACACAAGCAGCTTTGCAACGGTGTCACCATCATTGCAGTCTCTCCTCGGTTTCATACCTAAAAGTCCATTTGAATCGAATTTCTCAGGTGGTGTCTCTCAGCTGCCCAGCAGCACAGTGAGTACAGCACGAACGTTTGGCCTCTGCTCCCACAGCAGAAGAGCCAGGATTGAAAGCTGGTGCTGGACCTGTTCAGCACACAATCACCTTTACATTGGTGCCTCCATCGTTGCTTTCACTGCTCACATTCATGCAGGAAAAGCATTTGAATAGAATCAGCCCAGAGCCTTCTCTCTGCTGCGCAGCAACACAGTCAGCACAGAATGAACAGTGGCATCTGCTCCCACGGCAGAAGGACCAGCAGGGAAAGCTAGTGCTGTGTCGCTTCAGCACACAAGCAGCTTTGCAACGGTGTCACTATCATTGCAGGCTCTCCTCGGTTTCATACCTAAAAGTCAATTTGAATCCAAATTCTAGAGTGGTCCCTCTCAGCTGCCCAGCAGCACAGTGAGTACAGCACGAACGTTTGGCCTCTGCATCCACAGCATTAGACCCAGGATTGAAAGCTGGTGCTGGACCTGTTCAGCACACAATCACACTTACATTGGTGCCTCCATCGTTGCTTTCACTGCTCACTTTCATACAGGAAAAGCATTCGAATGGAATCAGTCCAGAGCCTGCTCTCTGCTGCGCAGCAACACAGTCAGCACAGAATGAACAGTGGCATCTGCCCCCACAGCAGAAGGACCAGCAGGGAAAGCTAGTGCTGGGCCTCTTCAGCACACAAGAAGCGTTGCAACGGTGTCACCATCATTGCAGTCTCTCCTCGGTTTCATTCCTAAAAGTCCATTTGAATCCAAATTCTCAGGTGGTGTCTCTCAGCTGCCCAGCAGCACAGTGAGTACAGCACGAACGTTTGGCCTCTGCTCCCACAGCAGAAGAGCCAGGATTGAAAGCTGGTGCTGGACCTGTTCAGCACACAATCACCTTTACATTCGTACCTCCATCGTTGCTTTCACTGCTCACTTTCATTTAGGAAAAGCATTTGAATGGAATCAGTCCAGAGGCTGCTCTCTGCTGCGCAGCAACACAGTCAGCACAGAATGAACAGTGACATCTGCTCCCACGGCAGAAGGACCAGCAGGGAAAGCTAGTGCTGGGCCTCTTCAGCACACCAGCAGCTTTGCAACGGTGTCACCATCATTGCAGTCTCTCCTCGGTTTCATACCTAAAAGTCCATTTGAACCCAAATTCTCAGGTGGTGTCTCTCAGCTGCCCAGCAGCACAGTGAATACAGCACGAATGTTTGGCCTCTGCTCCCACAGCAGAAGAGCCAGGATTGAAAGCTGGTGCTGGACCTGTTCAGCACACAATCACACTTACATTGGTGCCTCCATCGTTGCTTTCACTGCTAACATTCATACAGGAAAAGCATTTGAATAGAATCAGCCCAGAGCCTTCTCTCTGCTGCGCAGCAACACAGTCAGCACAGAATGAACAGTGGCATCTGCTCCTACGGCAGAAGGACCAGCAGGGAAAGCTAGTGCTGTGTCTCTTCAGCACACAAGCAGCTTTGCAACGGGGTCACCATCATTGCAGTCTCTCCTCGGTTTCATACCTAAAAGTCCATTTGAATCCAAATTCTCAGGTGGTCTCTCTCAGCTGCCCAGCAGCACAGTGAGTACAGCACGAACGTTTGGCCTCTGCTCCCACAGCAGAAGAGCCAGGATTGAAAGCTGGTGCTGGACCTGTTCAGCACACAATCACCTTTACATTGGTGCCTCCATCGTTGCTTTCACTGCTCACATTCATACAGTGTCGTGGGTTCAGCAGTAGCAGTCATGTTTTTTCCTTTGTGGTAACTGGTGCAGTGCTGTGTTTTGACTTCTAGTTTGAGAACAGTGTTGGTGAAGCCGATGTTGTCGGTTGTTGCTAAGTGATGTTTACCCTGACCAAGGACTCTGTGGGGCTCATGCTCTGCCAGGGAGGAGGGGAAGCTGTGAGGAGGCAGAGACGGGGCGCCTGACCCGGGCTAGCCGGGGAGGTATTCCATACCACAGCACGTCATGCCCGGGGTGGGGGGTAACTGGGAGTTACCCGGAAGGACAGGAGCTTCCGGGTGGAACTCGTTTTCTTGGCCGGTGGTATCGTATTCTCTTCCCTTGTTATTTTCCCTTATCATTGTTTTAGCTGATAGTAGCGGTGGTGATTTGTTGCTGGACTGTTCTTGTCTCAACCCGTGGGAGTTGCACTCTCTCGATCCTCCTCCCCGTTCCTCCGGGAGCGGGGAAGGGGAGAGCCCCGGTGCAGGGGGGGGGGAGACGGACACAGACCTTGATTGTTGTCAGCTCGGCACCACTCACTGGGAGTGAGTGAACAAGTTACCTGACTGGGTTTAAACCACAACAGTTCTTTTTTGGCGCCCAACGTGGGGCACGAGGGGTTGAGATAAGAGCAGATTTGACTGGATTGATAGTCACTCGTCACAATGCTGATTTATTGGCTCTCAAGGTTTTTCCTCTTGATCTCACAGTTTCAGTATACCATATCTTACGTCCATCCGGTATTGGCTGTATTAGTGTTTTTCAAGTGTGGGGCTTGGGCTAAGGTTTTTATCCCATTGTACTTTATGGTAATGACTTGTAATACAATAGAATCATTGATCATGAAACTGATCTGGTTTATGTTCCCAGTGTGGTCACCACCTTTATACTTTGGGAGGTATATGATGGAGGTGCTTAGCAATTACACGTCTTTTTTCTCCTTCTCGGGTGCTCAACCTGTGAAGGAGACATCCTTTTACCCTCCTAGTCGTCCCCCCAGACCATTTACATTTGAGAGTTTTGAATTTTTTGAATGGCCTTTTAATGCTGTTGAGACTTGTTTACTGATGGTGATGGGAATCACCATGCTAACACGCATACAGAGTGTGTTTTGCCCACTACTGATTTCAAGAGTTAAGCAGATTCAGGTTTGGGTCTTGTCTGGGGTCAAACGACGATGTAGGAGGACCGAGAGATTTTCCCAGAGGCTGGACAGCCATGAGTGGCAGGGTGTGTGGGATAGTATGGGCAAGTATCTAGGTCAGTGGGCCCCTCCAGTATTTTGGAATTTCACTACCGAACAACTGCAAAATCCAGAAGAATTAGTAAAACACTTAAATGAGGTGTGTGGTCATTCTGGCCATACCAGAGATGGACAAATCACGGCAACGTGCTGGGGCTTGGCCGATGCTTACAGGGCCTTGTTCAACACTATCCAGCACCTTCAAAAGGAAAAGAATATCGGCGGATTTGAGGGCAAAGCGACAGTCGCTACTCAAACTTTGGCTGCAATGAACTGCGCAGCTACCCCAGTGGCAAGTACAGCAGCTGCTCAAACTTCAACTGCAACAGACAGCGCGGTTACCCCAGCTCCAAGCACGGTAGCTACACCACCCCCAGCAACAAGTACAGTCGCTACTCAAACCACAGTGATAATCACTGCAGCCAAACCAGAGGACCAATTCGTACCACTATCAGTTGCCCCTGTACGCAAGAGAACAAGCAAAAAGGAGGCAAAAAGGGTGAAGCGAGATGAAGAACCAATGAATTCACCACCCGGTCCAGAATCTGATCAGGAGTCATCATCACATGACGAAGAAGAAGAAGAAGAGGTAACTTCTCGACCTCGGACCTCAACCGAGCTGCGGAATATGCGAAAAGATTTTACCCGTCAACCAGGGGAGCACATCATCACCTGGTTACTCCGATGCTGGGACAATGGGGCCGATGGTCACGAACTAGAAGGTACAGAAGCCAAGCAGCTGGGATCACTTGCTAGAGAAGGGGGAATTGACAAAGCAATTGCAAGAGAGAAAAAATCCCTCAGCCTTTGGAGGAGGCTCTTGGCAGCTGTGAAAGAAAGGTTTCTGTACAAGGACGATGTTACGAGTCGTTCGGCCAAGTGGACTACTATAGACAAAGGCATCCAGTCTCTGAGGGAATCGGCCATCGTAGAGATGATCTATCACATCAAGCCGAATAACGGGGATACACCTATAGATCCAGATGAAGTCGAATGTACACGACCCATGTGGCGAAAACTTACACGGAATGCACCGTCATCATATGCCCATTCATTGGCAACAGTGACCTGGAATGACATAGTACCACTAACAGTGGATGAAATGGTTCATAAACTCCGAGAGTTCGAAGACAATCTCACTCCTTCCATCATCTCAGCTGTGAAAAAACTGTCCCAGGACCTTGACAAATTGAGGGACGATGTATCTGATTTATCCAGCTCCTCACGTGTACCAACACACGTCTCAGCTATTAACAAAAGACATCCTATTATTCAAGAGAGGAGATACAGAAGGTATACGCCACGGGGTACCCTACGGTTTTACCTGCTGGATCACGGAGAAGACATGACAAAGTGGGATGGAAAACCTACTTCAGTTTTGGAGGAACGGGTGAGTGAACTGAAGAGGGGAGCAAGGGCCAAGACTGATCGTCCCATGAGAGCTACGGCTTCAGTCTCTGGTGAGCAGTTTCCCAGATGGAGTGGAAGAGCTGATTTTACTCCAGCTCCTGTGATAACGAAGAATAATCCCTTTCAACACGACTTAAGTGTCCAATGCTGTGACGACCATTAGAGGGGCCCTGCCTCCAGCCAGGTGGAGGCAGGGGACAATCGGATTTACTGGACTGTGTGGATCAGATGGCCTGGCACATCAGTCCCACAGAAGTATAAGGCTCTAGTAGATACCGGTGCACAGTGTACCCTGATGCCATCAAGCTGTCAAGGGGTGGAACCCATCTATATTTCTGGAGTAACAGGAGGATCCCAAGAGTTGACTGTGCTGGAGGCTGAAATCAGCCTGACTGGGAGGGAGTGGCAAAAGCACCCTATTGTGACTGGTCCAGAGGCTCCATGCATCCTCAGCATAGACTACCTCAAGAGAGGGTACTTCAAAGACCCAAAAGGGTACCGGTGGGCTTTTGGTATTGCTGCTTTGGAGACTGAGGAAATTGAGCAGCTGTCCACCTTGCCTGGTCTCTCAGAAGAGCCCTCTGCTGTGGGGTTGCTGAAAGTTGAAGAACAACAAGTGCCAATTGCGACCACAACAGTGCACCGGCGGCAATATCGCACCAACCGAGACTCCCTGATTCCCATCCATCAGCTGATCCGTAGACTGGAGAGTCAGGGGGTGATCAGCAGGACCCGTTCACCCTTCAATAGCCCCATATGGCCAGTGCGAAAGTCTAATGGAGAATGGAGACTAACAGTAGACTATCGTGGCCTGAATGAAGTCACACCACCATTGAGTGCTGCCGTACCGGACATGCTAGAACTTCGGTATGAACTAGAGTCAAAGGCAGCCAAGTGGTATGCCACGATTGATATTGCCAATGCATTTTTCTCCATTCCTTTGGCAGCAGAGTGCAGGCCACAGTTTGCTTTTACTTGGAGGGGTGTCCAGTTCACTTGGAACCAACTGCCCCAGGGGTGGAAACACAGCCCTACCATTTGCCATGGACTGATCCAGACTGCACTGGAACAGGGGCAAGCTCCAGAACACCTGCAATACATTGATGACATTATTGTGTGGGGCGATACAGCAGAAGAAGTCTTTGAGAAAGGGAGGAAAATAATCCAAATCCTGCTGAAAGCCGGTTTTGCCATAAAACGGAGTAAGGTCAAGGGACCTGCACAGGAGATTCAATTTTTGGGAATAAAATGGCAAGATGGACGTAGACAGATCCCCACAGATGTGACCAACAAGATAACAGCAATGTCTCCACCAACTAATAAGAAAGAAACGCAAGCTTTCTTGGGTGCAGTGGGGTTCTGGAGAATGCACATCCCAAATTACAGTTCGATTGTAAGCCCTCTCTATCATGTGACCCGGAAGAAGAATGATTTTAAATGGGGCCCTGAGCAGCAACAAGCCTTTGAGCAAATTAAACGCGAGATAGTTCATGCAGTAGCCCTTGGACCAGTCCGGACCGGGCCAGATGTAAAAAATGTGCTGTACACTGCAGCTGGGGAGAACGGTCCTACCTGGAGCCTCTGGCAGAAAGCTCCAGGGGAGACTCGAGGTCGACCCCTCGGCTTTTGGAGTCGGGGATACAAAGGATCTGAGGCCAGCTATACCCCAACTGAGAAAGAGATACTGGCAGCGTATGAAGGGGTTCGAGCTGCTTCGGAAGTGATTGGCACTGAAGCACAGCTCCTCCTGGCACCCCGGCTGCCCGTGCTGGGCTGGATGTTCAAAGGCAGGGTCTCCTCTACACATCATGCAACTGATGCTACATGGAGTAAATGGGCTGCACTAATTACACAACGAACTCGAATAGGAAATCCCAGTCGTCCAGGCATTCTAGAAGTCATCATGGACTGGCCAGAGGGCAAAGATTTCGGAATGTCACCAGAGGAGGAGGTGGTGCGTGCTGAAGAGGCCCCACCATATAATAAACTGTCAGAAAGTGAAAAGCAGTATGCCTTGTTTACTGATGGCTCTTGCCGTATTGTGGGAAAGCATCGGAGATGGAAGGCAGCTGTATGGAGTCCTGGACGACAAGTTGCAGAAACTGCTGAAGGAGAGGGTGAATCGAGTCAATTTGCCGAGGTGAAAGCCATCCAGCTGGCCCTGGACATTGCTGAACGAGAAAAGTGGCCAGTACTTTATCTCTATACTGACTCATGGATGGTGGCAAATGCCCTGTGGGGGTGGTTGAAGCAATGGAAGCAGAGCAACTGGCAACGCAGAGGTAAACCCATCTGGGCTGCTGCACTGTGGAAAGATATTGCTGCCCGGGTGCAGAACCTGGTGGTGAAGGTACGTCATGTAGATGCCCATGTACCCAAGAGTCGGGCCACTGAGGAACACCAGAACAACCAACAAGTGGATAAAGCGGCTAAGATTGAAGTGGCTCAGATGGACTTAGATTGGCAACATAAAGGTGAATTATTTCTGGCCCGGTGGGCCCATGACACTTCAGGCCATCAGGGCAGAGATGCAACATATAGATGGGCCCGTGACCGAGGGGTGGACTTAACAATGGACACTATTGCCCAGGTTATTCATGAGTGTGAAACATGTGCTGCAATTAAACAAGCCAAGCGGTTAAAGCCTCTTTGATATGGAGGACGATGGTTGAAGTATAAATATGGGGAGGCCTGGCAGATTGACTATATCACACTGCCACCAACCCGCCAAGGCAAGCGCCATGTGCTTACCATGGTGGAAGCAACCACCGGGTGGCTGGAAACATACGCTGTGCCCCATGCCACTGCCCGGAACACTATCCTGGGCCTTGAGAAACAGATTTTGTGGCGACACGGCACCCCAGAGAGAATTGAGTCAGACAATGGGACTCATTTCCGAAATAACCTTATAGATATTTGGGCCAAAGAGCATGGCATTGAGTGGGTATATCACATCCCCTACCATGCACCAGCCTCTGGGAAAATCGAACGGTACAATGGGCTGTTAAAAACTACACTGAGAGCGATGGGTGGGGGAACTTTCAAGCATTGGGATACACATTTACCAAAGGCCACCTGGTTGGTCAACACCAGAGGATCTGCCAACAGGGCCGGCCCAGCCCAGTCAGAACTTTTACATATTATAGAGGGGGACAAAGTTCCCGTGGTGCATATGAAGAATTTGCTGGGGAAGACAGTCTGGGTTATTCCTGCTTCAGGTAAAGGCAAACCCACTCGTGGGATTGCTTTTGCTCAGGGACCTGGATATACTTGGTGGGTAATGCGGGAAGATGGGGAAGTCCGATGTATACCTCAAG
Source organism: Pezoporus flaviventris (assembly GCF_033815535.1). Taxonomy (NCBI): domain Eukaryota; kingdom Metazoa; phylum Chordata; class Aves; order Psittaciformes; family Psittacidae; genus Pezoporus; species Pezoporus flaviventris. The sequence continues at coordinate 71,098 of NW_026892606.1, forward strand.
GGGATTTGATTTTAGGGGAAAACAGCCAGTGAACTCAATTGTATGCTGTTGCCTGCTGTGTAATGCTTTTATAGCCCATCAACTAGATGTCTCCAGGTCACCAGCGACTGGCCCTGACTTCCCTCCAGCCATCATCCCAACAGAGAATGAACTTGGAACATCATGGACCGAATGGACTCGGCAGCATTATAGGGATTGGTACATGCACTAAGAAAATGATTTTTTCCTCTTGGTCTGTATGTATATGGATGTATATCCGTGGGAGAGCGATGGTGTATTGAAAATGTGGGATCTGAGCACGACGTGAATGGTATGGAATAAGGGGTGGATAATGTCCTGGGTTCAGCAGTAGCAGTCATGTTTTTTCCTTTGTGTTAACTGGTGCAGTGCTGTGTTTTGACTTCTAGTTTGAGAACAGTGTTGGTGAAGCCGATGTTGTCGGTTGTTGCTAAGTGATGTTTACCCTGACCAAGGACTCTGTGGGGCTCATGCTCTGCCAGGGAGGAGGGGAAGCTGTGAGGAGGCAGAGACGGGGCGCCTGACCCGGGCTAGCCGGGGAGGTATTCCATACCACAGCACGTCATGCCCGGGGCGGGGGGTAACTGGGAGTTACCCGGAAGGACAGGAGCTTCCGGGTGGAACTCGTTTTCTTGGCCGGTGGTATCGTATTCTCTTCCCTTGTTATTTTCCCTTATCATTGTTTTAGCTGATAGTAGCGGTGGTGATTTGTTGCTGGACTGTTCTTGTCTCAACCCGTAGGAGTTGCACTCTCTCGATCCTCCTCCCCGTTCCTCCAGGAGCGGGGAAGGGGAGAGCCCCGGTGCAGGGGGGGGGGGAGACGGACACGGACCTTGATTGTTGTCAGCTCGGCACCACTCACTGGGAGTGAGTGAACAAGTAACCTGACTGGGTTTAAACCACGACATACAGGAAAAGCATTTGAATGGAATCAGTCCAGAGTCTGCTCTCTGCTGCGCAGCAACACAGCACAGAATGAACAGTGGCATCTGCTCCCACAGCAGAAGGACCAGCAGGGAAAGCTAGTGCTGGGCCTCTTCAGCACACAGTCAGCTTTGCAACGGTGTCACCATCATTGCAGTCTCTCCTCGGTTTCATACCTAAAAGTCCATTTGAATCCAAATTCTCAGGTGGTGTCTCTCAGCTGCCCAGCAGAACAGTGAGTACAGCACGAATGTTTGGCCTCTGCTCCCACAGCAGAAGAGCCGGGATTGAAAGCTGGTGCTCGACCTGTTCAGCACACAATCACCTTGACATTGGTGCCTCCATCGTTGCTTTCACTGCTAACATTCATACAGGAAAAGCATTTGAATGGAATCAGTCCAGAGCCTGCTCTCTGTTGCGCAGCAACACAGTCAGCACAGAATGAAGAGTGGCATCTGCTCCCACGGCAGAAGGACCAGCAGGGAAAGCTAGTGCTGGGCCTCTTCAGCACACAAGCAGCTTTGCAACGGTGTCACCATCATTGCAGTCTCTCCTCGGTTTCATACCTAAAAGTCCATTTGAATCCAAATTCTCAGGTGGTGTCTCTCAGCTGCCCAGCAGCACAGTGATTACAGCACGAACGTTTGGCCTCCGCTCCCATAGCAGTAGAGTCTGGATTGAAAGCTGGTGGGGGACCTGTTCAGCACACAATCACCTTGACATTGGTGCCTCCATCGTTGCTTTCACTGCTCACATTCATACAGGAAAAGCATTTGAATGGAATCAGTCCAGAGCCTGCTCTCTGCTGGCAGCAACACTGTCAGCACAGAATGAAGAGTGGCATCTGCTCACACAGCAGAAGGACCAGCAGGGAAAGCTAGTGCTGGGCCTCTTCAGCACACAAGCAGCTTTGCAACGGTGTCACCATCATTGCAGTCTCTCCTCGGTTTCATACCTAAAAGTCCATTTGAATCCAAATTTTCAGGTTGTGTCTCTCAGCTGCCCAGCAGCACAGTGAGTACAGCACGAAAGTTTGGCCTCTGCTCCCACAGCAGAAGAGCCAGGATTGAAAGCTGGTGCTGGACCTGTTCAGCACACAATCACCTTTACATTGGTGCCTCCATCGTTGCTTTCACTGCTCACATTCATACAGGAAAAGCATTTGAATGGAATCAGTCCAGAGCCTGCTCTCTGCTGCACAGCAACACAGCACAGAAAGAACAGTGGCATCTGCTCCCACGGCAGAAGGACCAGCAGGGAAAGCTAGTGCTGGGCCTCTTAAGAACACAAGCTGCTATGCAACGGTGTCACCATCATTGCAGTCTCTCCTCGGTTTCATACCTAAAAGTCCATTTGAATCCAAATTCTCAGGTGGTCTCTCTCAGCTGCCCAGCAGCACAGTGAGTACAGCACGAACGTTTGGCCTCTGCTCCCACAGCAGAAGAGCAAGGATTGAAAGCTGGTGCTGGACCTGTTCAGCACACAATCACCTTTACATTGGTGCCTCCATCGTTGCTTTCACTGCTAACATTCATACAGGAAAAGCATTTGAATGGAATCAGTCCAGAGCCTGCTCTCTGCTGCACAGCAACACAGCACAGAAAGAACAGTGGCATCTGCTCCCACGGCAGAAGGACCAGCAGGGAAAGCTAGTGCTGGGCCTCTTCAGAACACAAGCTGCTATGCAACGGTGTCACCATCATTGCAGTCTCTCCTCGGTTTCATACCTAAAAGTCCATTTGAATCCAAATTCTCAGGTGGTGTCTCTCAGCTGCCCAGCAGCACAGTGAGTACAGCACGAACGTTTGGCCTCTGCTCCCACAGCAGAAGAGCCAGGATTGAAAGCTGGTGCTGGACCTGTTCAGCACACAATCACCTTTACATTGGTGCCTCCATCGTTGCTTTCACTGCTCACATTCATACAGGAAAAGCATTTGAATGGAATCAGTCCAGAGCCTGCTCTCTGCTGGCAGCAACACAATCAGCACAGAATGAACAGTGGCATCTGCTCCCACGGCAGAAGGACCAGCAGGGAAAGCTAGTGCTGGGCCTCTTCAGGACACAAGCAGCTTTGCAATGGTGTCACCATCATTGCAGTCTCTCCTCGGTTTCATACCTAAAAGTCCATTTGAATCCAAATTCTCAGGTGGTCTTGTCAGCTGCCCAGCAGCACAGTGAGTACAGCACGAACGTTTGGCCTCTGCTCCCACAGCAGAAGAGCCAGGATTGAAAGCTGGTGCTGGACCTGTTCAGCACACAATCCCCTTTACATTGGTGCCTCCATCGTTGCTTTCACTGCTCACATTCATACAGGAAAAGCATTTGAATGGAATCAGTCCAGAGCCTGCTCTCTGCTGGCAGCAACACAGCACAGAATGAACAGTGGCATCTGCTCACACGGCTGAAGGGCCAGCAGGGAAAGCTAGTGCTGTGTCTCTTCAGCACACAAGCAGCTTTGCACCGGGGTCACCATCGTTGCAGTCTCTCCTCGGTTTCATACCTAAAAGTCCATTTGAATCCAAATTCTCAGGTGGTGTCTCTCAGCTGCCCAGCAGCACAGTTAGTACAGCACGAACATTTGGCCTCTGCTCCCACAGCAGAAGAGCCAGGATTGAAAGCTGGTGCTGGACCTGTTCAGCACACAATCACCTTTACATTGGTGCCTCCATCGTTGCTTTCACTGCTCACTTTCATACAGGAAAAGCATTTGACTGGAATCAGTCCAGAGCCTGCTCTCTGCTGCGCAGCAAAACAGTCAGCACAGAATGAACATTGGACTCTGCTAACACAGCAGAAGGACCAGCAGGGAAAGCTAGTGCTGGGCTTCTTCAGCACACAAGCAGCTTTGCAACAGTGTCACCATCATTGCAGTCTCTCTTCAGTTTCATACCTAAAAGTCCATTTGAATCCAAATTCTCAGGTGGTCTCTCTCAGCTGCCCAGCAGCACAGTGAGTACAGCACGAACGTTTGGCCTCTTCTCCCACAGCAGAAGAGCCAGGGTTGAAAGCTGGTGCTGGGCCTGTTCAGCACACAATCACTTTTACATCGGTGCCTCCATCGTTGCTTTCACTGCTCACTTTCATACAGCAAAAGCATTTGAATGGAATCAGACCAGAGCCTGCTCTCTGCTGCGCAGCAACACAGTCAGCACAGAATGAACAGTGGCATCTGCTCCCACGGCAGAAGGACGAGCAGGGAAAGCTAGTGCTGGGCGTCTTCAGCACACAAGCAGCTTTGCAACGGTGTCACCATCATTGCAGTCTCTCCTCGGTTTCATACCTAAAACCCATTTTGAATCCAAATTCTCCGGTGGTGTCTCTCAGCTGCCCAGCAGCACAGTGAGTACAGCACGAACGTTTGGCCTCTGCTCCCACAGCAGAAGAGCCAGGATTGAAAGCTGGTGCTGGACCTGTTCAGCACACAATCACCTTTACATTGGTGCCTCCATCGTTGCTTTCACTGTTCACATTCATTCAGGAAAAGCATTTGAATGGAATCAGTCCAGAGCCTGCTCTCTGCTGCGCAGCAACACAGTCAGCACAGAATGAACAGTGGCATCTGCTCCCACGGCAGAAGGACCAGCAGGGAAAGCTAGTGCTGGGCCTCTTCAGCACACAAGCAGCTTTGCAAATGGGTCACCATCATGGCAGTCTCTGCTTGGTTTCATACCTAAAAGTCCATTTGAATCCAAATTCTCAGGTGGTGTCTCTCAGCTGCCCAGCAGCACAGTGAGTACAGCACGAACGTTTGGCCTCTGCTCCCACAGCAGAAGAGCCAGGATTGAAAGCTTGTGCTGGACCTGTTCAGCACACAATCACCTTTACATTGGTGCCTCCATCGTTGCTTTCACTGCTCACATTTATTCAGGAAAAGCATTTGAAAGGAATCAGTCCAGAGCCTGCTCTCTGCTGGCAGCAACACAGTCAGCACAGAATGAACAGTGGCATCTGCTCACACGGCAGAAGGACCAGCAGGGAAAGCTAGTGCTGTGTCTCTTCAGCACACAAGCAGCTTTGCAACGGGGTCACCATCATTGCAGTCTCTCCTCGGTTTCATACCTAAAAGTCCATTTGAATCCAAATTCTCAGGTGGTGTCTCTCAGCTGCCCAGCAGAACAGTGAGTACAGCACGAACATTTGGCCTCTGCTCCCACAGCAGAAGAGCAAGGATTGAAAGCTGGTGCTGGACCTGTTCAGCACACAATCACCTTTACATTGGTGCGTCCATTTTGCTTTCACTGCTCACTTTCATACAGGAAAAGCATTTGAATGGAATCAGTCCAGAGCCTGCTCTCTGCTGCGCAGCAACACAGTCAGCACAGAATGAACAGTGGCATCTGCTCACACGGCAGAAGGACCAGCAGGGAAAGCTGGTGCTTTGCTTCTTCAGCACACAAGCAGCTTTGCAACAGGGTCACCATCATTGCTGTCTCTCCTCCGTTTCATACCTAAAAGTCCATTTGAATCCAAATTCTCAGGTGGTCTCTCTCAGCTGCCCAGCAGCACAGTGAGTACAGCACGAACGTTTGGCCTCTGCTCCCACAGCAGAAGAGCCAGGATTGAAAGCTGGTGCTGGACCTGTTCAGCACACAATCACCTTTACGTTGGTGCATCCATCGTTGCTTTCACTGCTAACACTCATACAGGAAAAGCATTTGAATAGAATCAGTCCAGAGCCTGCTACCTGCTGCGCAGCAACACAGCACAGAATGAACAGTGGCATCTGCTCACACGGCAGAAGGACCAGCAGGGAAAGCTAGTGCTGGGCCTCTTCAGCACACAAGAAGCTTTGCAACGGGGTCACCATCATTGCAGTCTCTCGGTTTCATACCTAAAAGTCCATTTGAATCCAAATTCTCAGGTGGTGTCTCTCAGCTGCCCAGCAGCACAGTTAGTACAGCACGAACGTTTGGCATCTGCTCCCACAGCAGAAGATCAAGGATTGAAAGCTGGTGCTGGACCTGTTCAGCACACAATCACCTTTACATTGGTGCCTCCATCGTTGCTTTCACTGCTCACTTTCATACAGGAAAAGCATTTGAATGGAATCAGTCCAGAGGCTGCTCTCTGCTGCGCAGCAACACAGTCAGCACAGAATGAACAGTGGCATCTGCTCACACGGCAGAAGGATCATCAGGGAAAGCTAGTGGTGGGCCTCTTCAGCACACAAGAAGCTTTGCAACGGTGTCACCATCATTGCAGTCTCTCGGTTTCATACCTAAAAGTCCATTTGAATCCAAATTCTCAGGTGGTCTCTCTCAGCTCCCCAGCAGCACAGTGAGTACAGCACGAACGTTTGGCCTCTGCTCCCACAGCAGAAGAGCCAGGATTGAAAGCTGGTGCTGGACCTGTTCAGCACACAATCCCCTTTACATTGGTGCCTCCATCGTTGCTTTCACTGCTCACTTTCATTCAGGAAAAGCATTTGAATGGAATCAGTCCAGAGGCTGCTCTCTGCTGCGCAGCAACACAGTCAGCACAGAATGAACAGTGGCATCTGCTCATACGGCAGAAGGACCAGCAGGGTGCTGTGTCACTTCAGCACACAAAGCAGCTTTGCAACGTTGTGTCACCATCATTGCAGTCTCTCCTCGGTTTCATACCTAAAAGTCCATTTGAATCCAAATTCTCAGGTGGTCGTCTCTCAGCTGCCCAGCAGCACAGTGAGTACAGCAGAAACGTTTGGCCTATGCTCCCACAGCAGAAGAGCCAGGATTGAAAGCTGGTGCTGGACCTGTTCAGCACACAATCCCCTTTACATTGGTGCATCCATCGTTGCTTTCACTGCTCACTTTCATACAGGAAAAGCATTTGAATGGAATCAGTCCAGAGCCTGCTCTCTGATGCGCAGCAACACAGCACAGAAAGAACAGTGGCATCTGCTCACACGGCAGAAGGACCAGCAGGGAAAGCTAGTGCTCTGCTTCTTCAGCACACAAGCAGCTTTGCAACGGTGTCACCATCATTGCAGTCTCTCCTCGGTTTCATACCAAAAGTCCATTTGAATCCAAATTCTCAGGTGGTCTCTCTCAGCTGCCCAGCAGCACAGTGAGTACAGCACAAACGTTTGGCCTCTGCTCCCACAGCAGAAGAGCCAGGATAGAAAGCTGGTGCTGGACTGTTCAGCACACAATCACCTTGACATTGGTGCCTCCATCGTTGCTTTCACTGCTCACATTCATTCAGGAAAGCATTTGAATGGAATCAGTCCAGAGCTGCTCTCTGCTGCGCAGCAACACAATTAGCACAGAATGAACAGTGGCATCTGCTCCCACAGCAGAAGGACCAGCAGGGAAAGCTAGTGCTGGGCCTCTTCAGCACACAGCAGCTTTGCAAAGGGGTCACCCATCATTGCAGTCTCTCCTCGGTTTCATACCTAAAAGTCCATTTGAATCCAAATTCTCAGGTGGTGTCTCTCAGCTGCCCAGCAGCACAGTGAGTACTGCACGAACGTTTGGCCTCTGCTCCCACAGCCAGAAGAGCCAGGATTGAAAGCTGGTGCACGACCTGCTCAGCACACAATCACCTTTACATTGGTGCCTCCCATCGTTGCTTTCACTGCTCACATTCATTCAGGAAAAGCATTTGTATGGAATCAGTCCAGGGCCTGCTCTCTGCTGCGCAGCAACACAGTCAGCACAGAATGAACAGTGGCATCTGCTCCACGGCAGAAGGACCAGCAGGGAAAGCTATTGCTGGGCCTCTTCAGCACACAAGCCAGCTTTGCAACGGCGTCACCATCATTGCAGTCTCTCCTCGGTTTTCATACCTAAAAGTCCATTTGAATCCAAATTCTCAGGTGGTGTCTCTCAGCTGCCCAGCAGCACAGTGAGTACAGCACGAACGTTTGGCCGCTGCTCCCACAGCAGAAGAGCCAGGATTGAAAGCTGGTGCTGTACCTGTTCAGCACACAATCACCATTACATTGGGTGCCTCATCGTTGCTTTCACTGCGCACATTCATTCAGGAAAAGCATTTGAATGGAATCAGTCCAGAGCCTGCTCTCTGCTGCGCAGCAACACAGCACAGAATGAACAGTGGCATCTGCTCACACCGGCAGAAGGATCATCAGGGAAAGCTAGTGGTGGGCCTCTTCAGCACACAAGAAGCTTTGCAACGGTGTCACCATCACTGCAGTCTCTCGGTTTCATACCTAAAAAGTCCATTTGAATCCAAATTCTCAGGTGGGTCTCTCTCAGCTCCCAGCAGCACAGTGAGTACAGCACGAACGTTTGGCCTCTGCTCCACAGCAGAAGAGCCAAGGATTTGAAAGCTGGTGCTGGACCTGTTCAGCACACATCCCCTTTACATTGGTGCCTCCATCGTTGCTTTCACTGCTCACTTTCATTCAGGAAAAGCATTTGAATGGAATCAGTCCAGAGGCTGCTCTCTGCTGCGCAGCAACACAGTCAGCACAGAATGAACAGTGGCATCTGCTCATACGGCAGAAGGACCAGCAGGGAAAGTTAGTGCTGTGTCACTTCAGCACACAAGCAGCTTTGCAACGGTGTCACCATCATTGCAGTCTCTCCTCGGTTTCATACCTAAAAGTCCATTTGAATCCAAATTCTCAGGTGGTGTCTCTCAGCTGCCCAGCAGCACAGTGAGTACAGCAGAAACGTTTGGCCTATGCTTCCACAGCAGAAGAGCCAGGATTGAAAGCTGGTGCTGGACCTGTTCAGCACACAATCCCCTTTACATTGGTGCATCCATCGTTGCTTTCACTGCTCACTTTCATACAGGAAAAGCATTTGAATGGAATCAGTCCAGAGCCTGCTCTCTGATGCGCAGCAACACAGCACAGAAAAGAACAGTGGCATCTGCTCACACGGCAGAAGGACCAGCAGGGAAAGCTAGTGCTCTGCTTCTTCAGCACACAAGCAGCTTTGCAAACGGTGTCACCATCATTGCAGTCTCTCCTCGGTTTCATACCTAAAAGTCCATTTGAATCCAAATTCTCAGGTGGTCTCTCTCAGCTGCCCAGCAGCACAGTGAGTACAGCACAAACGTTTGGCCTCTGCTCCCAACAGCAGAAGAGCCAGGATAGAAAGCTGGTGCTGGACCTGTTCAGCACACAATCACCTTGACATTGGTGCCTCCATCGTTGCTTTCACTGCTCACATTCATTCAGGAAAAGCATTTGAATGGAATCAGTCCAGAGGCTGCTCTCTGCTGCGCAGCAACACAATTAGCACAGAATGAACAGTGGCATCTGCTCCCACAGCAGAAGGACCAGCAGGGAAAGCTAGTGCTGGGCCTCTTCAGCACACAAGCAGCTTTGCAACGGTGTCACCATCATTGCAGTCTCTCCTCGGTTTCATACCTAAAAGTCCATTTGAATCCAAATTCTCAGGTGGTGTCTCTCAGCTGCCCAGCAGCACAGTGAGGACAGCACGAACGTTTGGCCTCTGCTCCCACAGCAGAAGAGCCAGGATTGAAAGCTGGTGCACGACCTGCTCAGCACACAATCCCCTTTACATTGGTGCCTCCATCGTTGCTTTCACTGCTCACATTCATACAGGAAAAGCATTTGAATGGAATCAGTCCAGAGCCTGCTCTCTGCTGGCAGCAACACAGTCAGCACAGAATGAACAGTGGCATCTGCTCACACGGCTGAAGGGCCAGCAGGGAAAGCTAGTGCTGTGTCTCTTCAGCACACAAGCAGCTTGCACCGGGGTCACCATCGTTGCAGTCTCTCCTCGGTTTCATACCTAAAAGTCCATTTGAATCCAAATTCTCAGGTGGTGTCTCTCAGCTGCCCAGCAGCACAGTTAGTACAGCACGAACATTTGGCCTCTGCTCCCACAGCAGAAGAGCCAGGATTGAAAGCTGGTGCTGGACCTGTTCAGCACACAATCACCTTTACATTGGTGCCTCCATCGTTGCTTTCACTGCTCACTTTCATACAGGAAAAGCATTTGACTGGAAATCAGTCCAGAGCCTGCTCTCTGCTGCGCAGCAAAACAGTCAGCACAGAATGAACATTGGACTCTGCTAACACAGCAGAAGGACCAGCAGGGAAAGCTAGTGCTGGGCTTCTTCAGCACACAAGCAGCTTTGCAACAGTGTCACCATCATTGCAGTCTCTCTTCAGTTTCATACCTAAAAGTCCATTTGAATCCAAATTCTCAGGTGGTCTCTCTCAGCTGCCCAGCAGCACAGTGAGTACAGCACGAACGTTTGGCCTCTTCTCCCACAGCAGAAGAGCCAGGGTTGAAAGCTGGTGCTGGGCCTGTTCAGCACACAATCACTTTTACATCGGTGCCTCCATCGTTGCTTTCACTGCTCACTTTCATACAGCAAAAGCATTTGAATGGAATCAGACCAGAGCCTGCTCTCTGCTGCGCAGCAACACAGTCAGCACAGAATGAACAGTGGCATCTGCTCCCACGGCAGAAGGACGAGCAGGGAAAGCTAGTGCTGGGCGTCTTCAGCACACAAGCAGCTTTGCAACGGTGTCACCATCATTGCAGTCTCTCCTCGGTTTCATACCTAAAACTCATTTTGAATCCAAATTCTCCGGTGGTGTCTCTCAGCTGCCCAGCAGCACAGTGAGTACAGCACGAACGTTTGGCCTCTGCTCCCACAGCAGAAGAGCCAGGATTGAAAGCTGGTGCTGGACCTGTTCAGCACACACTCACTTTACATTGGTGCCTCCATCGTTGCTTTCACTGTTCACATTCATTCAGGAAAAGCATTTGAATGGAATCAGTCCAGAGCCTGCTCTCTGCTGCGCAGCAACAACAGTCAGCACAGAATGAACAGTGGCATCTGCTCCCACGGCAGAAGGACCAGCAGGGAAAGCTAGTGCTGGGCCTCTTCAGCACACAAGCAGCTTTGCAAATGGGTCACCATCATGGCAGTCTCTGCTTGGTTTCATACCTAAAAGTCCATTTGAATCCAAATTCTCAGGTGGTGTCTCTCAGCTGCCCAGCAGCACAGTGAGTACAGCACGAACGTTTGGCCTCTGCTCCCACAGCAGATGAGCCAGGATTGAAAGCTTGTGCTGGACTGTTCAGCACACAATCACCTTTACATTGGTGCCTCCATCGTTGCTTTCACTGCTCACATTTATTCAGGAAAAGCATTTGAAAGGAATCAGTCCAGAGCCTGCTCTCTGCTGGCAGCAACACAGTCAGCACAGAATGAACAGTGGCATCTGCTCACACGGCAGAAGGACCAGCAGGGAAAGCTAGTGCTGTGTCTCTTCAGCACACAAGCAGCTTTGCAACGGGGTCACCATCATTGCAGTCTCTCCTCGGTTTCATACCTAAAAGTCCATTTGAATCCAAATTCTCAGGTGGTGTCTCTCAGCTGCCCACAGAACCAGTGAGTACAGCCACGAACGTTTGGCCTCTGCTCCACAGCAGAAGAGCCAAGGATTGAAAGCTGGTGCTGGACCTGTTCAGCACACAATCACCTTTACATTGGTGCGTCCATTTTGCTTTCACTGCTCACTTTCATACAGGAAAAGCATTTGAATGGAATCAGTCCAGAGCCTGCTCTCTGCTGCGCAGCAACACAGTCAGCACAGAATGAACAGTGGCATCTGCTCACACGGCAGAAGGACCAGCAGGGAAAGCTGGTGCTTTGCTTCTTCAGCACACAAGCAGCTTTGCAACAGGGTCACCATCATTGCTGTCTCTCCTCGGTTTCATACCTAAAAGTCCATTTGAATCCAAATTCTCAGGTGGTCTCTCTCAGCTGCCCAGCAGCACAGTGAGTACAGCACGAACGTTTGGCCTCTGCTCCCACAGCAGAAGAGCCAGGATTGAAAGCTGGGGCTGGACCTGTTCAGCACACAATCACCTTTACGTTGGTGCATCCATCTTGCTTTCACTGCTAACACTCATACAGGAAAAGCATTTGAATAGAATCAGTCCAGAGCCTGCTACCTGCTGCCAGCAACACAGCACAGAATGAACAGTGGCATCTGCTCACACGGCAGAAGGACCAGCAGGGAAAGCTAGTGCTGGGCCTCTTCAGCACACAAGAAGCTTTGCAACGGGGTCACCATCATTGCAGTCTCTCGGTTTCATACCTAAAAGTCCATTTGAATCCAAATTCTCAGGTGGTGTCTCTCAGCTGCCCAGCAGCACAGTTAGTACAGCACGAACGTTTGGCATCTGCTCCCACAGCAGAAGATCAAGGATTGAAAGCTGGTGCTGGACCTGTTCAGCACACAATCACCTTTACATTGGTGCCTCCATCGTTGCTTTCACTGCTCACTTTCATACAGGAAAAGCATTTGAATGGAATCAGTCCAGAGCCTGCTCTCTGCTGCGCAGCAACACAGTCAGCACAGAATGAACAGTGGCATCTGCTCACACGGCAGAAGGATCATCAGGGAAAGCTAGTGGTGGGCCTCTTCAGCACACAAGAAGCTTTGCAACGGTGTCACCATCATTGCAGTCTCTCCTCGGTTTCATACCTAAAAGTCCATTTGAATCCAAATTCTCAGGTGGTCTCTCTCAGCTCCCCAGCAGCACAGTGAGTACAGCACGAACGTTTGGCCTCTGCTCCACAGCAGAAGAGCCAGGATTGAAAGCTGGTGCTGGACCTGTTCAGCACACAATCCCCCTTTACATTGGTGCCTCCATCGTTGCTTTCACTGCTCACTTTCATTCAGGAAAAGCATTTGAATGGAATCAGTCCAGAGGCTGCTCTCTGCTGCGCAGCAACACAGTCAGCACAGAATGAACAGTGGCATCTGCTCATACGGCAGAAGGACCAGCAGGGAAAGTTAGTGCTGTGTCACTTCAGCACACAAGCAGCTTTGCAACGGTGTCACCATCATTGCAGTCTCTCCTCGGTTTCATACCTAAAAGTCCATTTGAATCCAAATTCTCAGGTGGTGTCTCTCAGCTGCCCAGCAGCACAGTGAGTACAGCAGAAACGTTTGGCCTAAGCTCCCACAGCAGAAGAGCCAGGATTGAAAGCTGGTGCTGACCTGTTCAGCACACAATCCCCTTTACATTGGTGCATCCATCGTTGCTTTCACTGCTCACTTTCATACAGGAAAAGCATTTGAATGGAATCAGTCCAGAGCCTGCTCTCTGATGCGCAGCAACACAGCACAGAAAGAACAGTGGCATCTGCTCACACGGCAGAAGGACCAGCAGGGAAAGCTAGTGCTCTGCTTCTTCAGCACACAAGCAGCTTTGCAACGGTGTCACCATCATTGCAGTCTCTCCTCGGTTTCATACCTAAAAGTCCATTTGAATCCAAATTCTCAGGTGGTCTCTCTCAGCTGCCCAGCAGCACAGTGAGTACAGCACAAACGTTTGGCCTCTGCCTCCCACAGCAGAAGAGCCAGGATAGAAAGCTGGTGCTGGACCTGTTCAGCACACAATCACCTTGACATTGGTGCCTCCATCGTTGCTTTCACTGCTCACATTCATTCAGGAAAAGCATTTGAATGGAATCAGTCCAGAGGCTGCTCTCTGCTGCGCAGCAACACAATTAGCACAGAATGAACAGTGGCATCTGCTCCCACAGCAGAAGGACCAGCAGGGAAAGCTAGTGCTGGGCCTCTTCAGCACACAAGCAGCTTTGCAAAGGGGTCACCATCATTGCAGTCTCTCCTCGGTTTCATACCTAAAAGTCCATTTGAATCCAAATTCTCAGGTGGTGTCTCTCAGCTGCCCAGCAGCACAGTGAGTACTGCACGAACGTTTGGCCTCTGCTCCCACAGCAGAAGAGCCAGGATTGAAAGCTGGTGCACGACCTGCTCAGCACACAATCACCTTTACATTGGTGCCTCCATCGTTGCTTTCACTGCTCACATTCATTCAGGAAAAGCATTTGTATGGAATCAGTCCAGGGCCTGCTCTCTGCTGCGCAGCAACACAGTCAGCACAGAATGAACAGTGGCATCTGCTCCCACGGCAGAAGGACCAGCAGGGAAAGCTAGTGCTGGGCCTCTTCAGCACACAAGCAGCTTGCAACGGCGTCACCATCATTGCAGTCTCTCCTCGGTTTCATACCTAAAAGTCCATTTGAATCCAAATTCTCAGGTGGTGTCTCTCAGCTGCCCAGCAGCACAGTGAGTACAGCACGAACGTTTGGCCGCTGCTCCCACAGCAGAAGAGCCAGGATTGAAAGCTGGTGCTGGACCTGTTCAGCACACAATCACCTTTACATTGGTGCCTCCATCGTTGCTTTCACTGCTAACATTCATTCAGGAAAAGCATTTGAATGGAATCAGTCCAGAGCCTGCTCTCTGCTGCGCAGCAACACAGCACAGAATGAACAGTGGCATCTGCTCCCACAGCAGAAGGACCAGCAGGGAAAGCTAGTGCTGGGCCTCTTCAGCACACAAGCAGCTTTGCAACGGTGTCACCATCATTGCAGTCTCTCCTCGGTTTCATACCTAAAAGTCCATTTGAATCCAAATTCTCAGGTGGTCTCTCTCAGCTGCCCAGCAGCACAGTGAGTACAGCACGAACGCTTGGCATCTGCTCCCACAGCAGATGAGCCAGGATTGAAAGCTGGTGCTGGACCTGTTCAGCACACAATCACCTTTACATTGGTGCCTCCATCGTTGCTTTCACTGCTCACTTTCATACAGGAAAAGCATTTGAATGGAATCAGTCCAGAGGCTGCTCTCTGCGGCGCATCAACACAGTCTGCACAGAATGAACAGTGGCATCTGCTCACACGGCAGAAGGACCAGCAGGGAAAGCTAGTGCTGGGCCTCTTCAGCACACAATCAGCTTTGCAACGGGGTCACCATCATTGCAGTCTCTCCTCGGTTTCATACCTAAAAGTCCATTTGAATCCAAATTCTCAGGTGGTCTCTCTCAGCTGCCCAGCAGCACAGGGAGTACAGCACGAATGTTTGCCCTCTTCTCCCATAGCAGAAGAGCCAGGATTGAAAGCTGGTGCTGGGCATGTTCAGCACACAATCACCTTACATTGGTGCCTCCATAGTTGCTTTCACTGCTCACATTCCTACAGGAAAAGCATTTGAATGGAATCAGTCCAGAGCCTGCTCTCGGCTGGCAGCAACACAGTCAGCACAGAATGAACAGTGGCATCTGCTCCCACGGCAGAAGGACCAGGAGAGAAAGCTAGTGCTGGGCCTCTTCAGCACACAGTCAGCTTTGCAACGGTGTCACCATCATTGCAGTCTCTCCTCGGTTTCATACCTAAAAGTCCATTTGAATCCAAATTCTCAGGTGGTCTCTCTCAGCTGCCCAGCAGCACAGTGAGGACAGCACGAACGTTTGGCCTCTGCTCCCACAGCAGAAGAGCCAGGATAGAAAGCTGGTGCTGGACCTGTTCAGCACACAATCACCTTTACATTGGTGCCTCCATCGTTGCTTTCACTGCTCACATTCATTCAGGAAAAGCATTTGAATGGAATCAGTCCAGAGGCTGCTCTCTGCTGCGCAGCAACACAATCAGCACAGAATGAACAGTGGCATCTGCTCCCACAGCAGAAGGACCAGCAGGGAAAGCTAGTGCTGGGCCTCTTCAGCACACAAGCAGCTTTGCAATGGTGTCACCATCATTGCAGTCTCTCCTCGGTTTCATACCTAAAAGTCCATTTGAATCCAAATTCTCAGGTGGTGTCTCTCAGCTGCCCAGCAGCACAGTGAGTACTGCATGAATGTTTGGCCTCTGCTCCCACAGCAAAAAGCCAGGATTGAAAGCTGGTGCTGGACCTGTTCAGCACACAATCACCTTGACATTGGTGCCTCCATCGTTGCTTTCACTGCTAACATTCATACAGGAAAAGCATTTGAATGGAATCAGTCCAGAGGCTGCTCTCTGCTGCGCAGCAACACAGTCAGCAGAGAATGAAGAGTGGCATCTGCTCCCACGGCAGAAGGACCAGCAGGGAAAGCTAGTGCTGGGCCTCTTCAGCACACAAGCAGCTTTGAAAAGGAGTCACCATCATTGCAGTCTCTCCTCGGTTTCATACCTAAAAGTCCATTTGAATCCAAATTCTCAGGTGGTGTCTCTCAGCTGCCCAGCAGCACAGTGAGTACAGGACGAACGTTTGGCTTCTGCTCCCATAGCAGTATAGCCTCGTTTGAAAGCTGGTGCTGGACCTGTTAAGCACACAATCACCTTTACATTGGTGCCTCCATCGTTGCTTTCACTGCTCACATTCATACAGGAAAAGCATTTGAATGGAATCAGTCCAGAGCCTGCTCTCTGCTGCGCAGCAACACAGTCAGCACAGAATGAACAGTGGCATCTGCTCCCACGGCAGAAGGACCAGCAGGGAAAGCTACTGCTGGGCCTCTTCAGCACACAAGCAGCTTTGCAACGGTGCCTCCATCGTTGCTTTCACTGCTCACTTTCATACAGGAAAAGTATTTGAATGGAATCAGTCCAGAGCCTGCTCTCTGCTGGCAGCAACACAGTCAGCACAGAATGAACAGTGGTATCTGCTCCCACGGCAGAAAGACCAGCTGGGAAAGCTAGTGATGGGCCTCTTCAGAACACAAGCTGCTTTGCAACGGTGTCACCATCATTGCACTCTCTCCCCGGTTTCATACCTAAAAGACCATTTTAATCCAAATTCTCAGGTGGTGTCTCTCAGCTGCCCAGCAGCACAGTGAGTACAGCACGAACGTTTGGCCTCTGCTCCCACAGCAGAAGAGCCAGGATTGAAAGCTGGTGCTGGACCTGTTCAGCACACAATCACCTTTACATTGGTCCCTCCATCGTTGCTTTCACAGCTCACATTCATACAGGAAAAGCATTTGAATGGAATCAGTCCAGAGCCTGCTCTCTGCTGCGCAGCAACACAGTCAGCACAGAATGAACAGTGCCATCTGCTCACACGGCAGAAGGACCGGCAGGGTAAGCTAGTGCTGGGCCTCTTCAGCACACAAGCAGCTTTGCAACGGTGTCACCATCATTGCAGTCTCTCCTCGGTTTCATACCTAAATGTCCATTTGAATCCAAATTCTCAGCTGGTCGCTCTCAGCTGCCCAGCAGCACAGTGAGTACAGCACGAACGTTTGGCCTCTGCTGCCACAGCAGAAGAGCCAGGAGGGAAAGCTGGTGCTGGGCCTCTTTAGCACACAATCACCTCTGCATCTGTGCCTCCATCATTGCTGAAACTGCTCACTTTCATACAGGAAAAGCATTTCAACGGAATCAGTCCAGAGCCTGCTCTCTGCTGCACAGCAATAGTGAGCACAGAATGAACAGTGGCATCTGCTCCCACAGCTGAAGGGCTAGCAGGGAAAGCTAGTGCTGGGCCTCTTCAGCACACAGTCAGCTTTGCAATGCTGTCACCATCATTGCAGTCTCTCCTCGGTTTCATACCTAAAAGTCCATTTGAATCCAAATTCTCAGGTGGTCTCTCTCAGCTGCCCAGCAGCACAGTGAGTACAGCACGAACGTTTGGCCTCTGCTCCCACAGCAGAAGAGCCAGGAGGGAAAGCTGGTGCTGGGCGTGTTCAGCACACAATCACCTTTACATCGGTGCCTCCATCATTGCTTTCACTGCTCACTTTCATACAGGAAAAGCATTTGAATGGAATCAGTCCAGAGCCTGCTCTCTGCTCCGCAGCAACCCAGTCAGCACAGAATGAACAGTGGCGTCTGCTCTCACAGCAGAAGGACCAGCAGGAAAGCTGGTACTGGGCCTCTACAGCACACAGTCAGCTTTGCAACGGTGTCACTATCATTGCAGTCTCTCCTCGGTTTCATACCTAAAAGTCCATTTGAATCCAAATTCTCAGTTGGTCTCTGTCAGCTGCCCAGCAGCACAGTGAGTACAGCACGAACGTTTGGCCTCTGCTCCCACAGCAGAAGAGCCAGGATTGAAAGCTGGTGCTGGACCTGTTCAGCACACAATCACACTTACATTGGTGCCTCCATCGTTGCTTTCACTGCTCACTTTCATACAGGAAAAGCATTTGAATGGAATCAGTCCAGAGCCTGCTCTCTGCTGGCAGCAACACAGTCAGCACAGAATGAACAGTGGCATCTGCTCCCACGGCAGAAGGACCAGCAGGGAAAGCTAGTGCTGGGCCTCTTCAGCACACAGTCAGCTTTGAAAAGGGGTCACTATCATTGCAGTCTCTCCTCGGTTTCATACCTAAAAGTCCATTTGAATCCAAATTCTCAGGTGGTCTCTCTCAGCTGCCCAGCAGCACAGTGAGTCCAGCACGAACGTTTGGCCTCTGCTCCCATAGCAGAAGAGCCAGGATTGAAAGCTGGTCCTGGGCCTGTTCAGCACACAATCACCTTTACATTGGTGCCTCCATCGTTGCTTTCACTGCTCACATTCATACAGGAAAAGCATTTGAATGGAATCAGTCCAGAGCCTGCTCTCTGCTGGCAGCAACACAGTCAGCACAGAATGAACAGTGGCATCTGCTCCCACGGCAGAAGGACCAGCAGGGAAAGCTAGTGCTGGGCCTCTTCAGCACACAAGCAGCTTTGAAAAGGGGTCACCATCATTGCATTCTCTCCTTGGTTTCATACCTAAAAGTCCATTTGAATCCAAATTCTCAGGTGGTGTCTCTCAGCTGCCCAGCAGCACAGTGAGTACAGCACGAACGTTTGGCCTCTGCTCCCACAGCAGAAGAGCCAGGATTGAAAGCTGGTGCTGGACCTGTTCAGCACACAATCACCTTGACATTGGTGCCTCCATCGTTGCTTTCACTGCTCACTTTTATACAGGAAAAGAATTTGAATGGAATCAGTCCAGAGCCTGCTCTCAGCTGCGCAGCAACACAGTCAGCACAGAATGAACAGTGGCATCTGCTCCCACGGCAGAAGGACCAGCAGAGAAAGCTAGTGCTGGGCCTCTTCAGCACACAGTCAGCTTTGCAAAGGGGTCACCATCATTGCAGTCTCTCCTCGGTTTCATACCTAAAAGTCTATTTGAATCCAAATTCTCAGGTGGTCTCTCTCAGCTGCCCAGCAGCACAGTGAGTACAGCACGAACGTTTGGCCTCTACTCCCATAGCAGATGAGCCAGCATTGAAAGCTGGTGCTGGACCTGTTCAGCACACAATCACCTTTACATTAGTGCCTCCATCGTTGCTTTCACTGCTCACTTTCATACAGGAAAAGCATTTGGGTGGAATCAGTCCAGAGCCGGCTCTCTGCTGCGCAGCAACACAGACAGCACAGAATGAACAGCGGCATCTGCTCCCACAGCAGAAGGACCAGCAGGGAAAGCTAGTGCTGGGCCTCTTCAGCACACAAGCAGCTTTGCAACGGTGTCACCATCATTGCAGTCTCT
The DNA here is from genome assembly GCF_033815535.1 of Pezoporus flaviventris. NCBI lineage: Eukaryota > Metazoa > Chordata > Aves > Psittaciformes > Psittacidae > Pezoporus > Pezoporus flaviventris. The sequence continues at coordinate 90,263 of NW_026892606.1, forward strand.
CCTCGGTTTCATACCTAAAAGTCCATTTGAATCCAAATTCTCAGGTGGTCTCTCTCAGCTGCCCAGCAGCACAGGGAGTACAGCACGAACGTTTGGCCTCTGCTCCCACAGCAGAAGAGCCAGGATTGAAAGCTGGTGCTGGACCTGTTCAGCACACAATCACCTTGACATTGGTGCCTCCATCGTTGCTTTCACTGCTCACTTTCATAAAGGAAAAGCATTTGAATGGAATCAGTCCAGAGCCGACTCTCTGCTGCGCAGCAACACCGTCAGCACAGAAAGAAGAGTGGCATCTGCTCCCACAGCAGAAGGACCTGCAGGGAAAGCTAGTGCTGCGCCTCTTCAGCACATAAGCAGCTTTGCAACGGTGTCACCATCATTGCAGTCTCTCCTCGGTTTCATACCTAAAAGTCCATTTGAATCCAAATTCTCAGGTGGTGTCTCTCAGCTGCCCAGCAGCACAGTGAGTACAGCACGAACGTTTGGCCTCTGCTCCCACAGCAGAAGAGCCAGGATTGAAAGCTGGTGCTGGACCTGTTCAGCACACAATCACTTTTACATCGGTGCCTCCATCGTTGCTTTCACTGCTCACTTTTATACAGGAAAAGCATTTGAATGGAATCAGTCCAGATCCAGCTCTCTGCTGGCAGCAACACAGTCAGCACAGAATGAACAGTGGCATCTGCTCCCACGGCAGAAGGACCAGCAGGGAAAGCTAGTGCTGGGCCTCTTCAGCACACAGTCAGCTTTGAAAAGGGGTCACCATCATTGCAGTATCCCCTCGGTTTCATACCTAAAAGTCCATTTGAATCCAAATTCTCAGGTGGTATCTGTTAGCTGCCAAGCAGCACAGTGAGTACAGCACGAACGTTTGGCCTCTGCTCCTAGCAGTATAGCCTCTTTTGAAAGCTGGTGCTGGACCTGTTCAGCACACAATCACCTTTACATTGGTGCCTCCATCGTTGCTTTCACTGCTCACTTTCATACAGGAAAAGCATTTGAATGGAATCAGTCAGGAGCCTGCTCTCTGCTGGCAGCAACACAGCACAGAATGAACAGTGGCATCTGCTCCCACGGCAGAAGGACCAGCAGGGAAAGCTAGTGCTGGGCCTCTTCAGCACACAAGCAGCTTTGAAAAGGGGTCACCATCATTGCAGTCTCTCCTCGGTTTCATACCTAAATGTCCATTTGAATCCAAATTCTCAGGTGGTGTCTCTCAGCTGCCCAGCAGCACAGTGAGTACAGCACGAACGTTTGGCCTCTGCTCCCACAGCAGAAGAGCCAGGATTGAAAGCTGGTGCTGGACCTGTTCAGCACAAAATCACCTTGACATTGGTGCCTCCATCGTTGCTTTCACTGCTCACATTCATACAGGAAAAGCATTTGAATGGAATCAGTCCAGAGCCTGCTCTCTGCTGGCAGCAACATAGTCAGCACAGAATGAACAGTGGCATCTGCTCCCACGGCAGAAGGACGAGCAGGGAAAGCTAGTGCTGGGCCTCTTCAGCACACAAGCAGCTTTGCAACGGTGTCACCATCATTTCAGTCTCTCCTCGGTTTCACACCTGAAAGTCCATTTGAATCCAAATTCTCAGGTGGTGTCTCTCAGCTGCCCAGCAGCGCAGTGAGTACAGCACGAACGTTTGGCCTCTGCTCCCACAGCAGAAGAGCCAGGATTGAAAGCTGGTGCTGGACCTGTTCAGCACACAATCACCTTGACATTGGTGCCTCCATCGTTGCTTTCACTGCTCACATTCATACAGGAAAAGCATTTGAATGGAATCAGTCCAGAGCCTGCTCTCTGCTGTGCACAAACACAGCACAGAATGAACAGTGGCATCTGCTCCCACGGCAGAAGGACCAGGAGGGAAAGCTAGTGCTGGGCCTCTTCAGCACACAAGCAGCTTTGCAACGGTGTCACCATCATTGCAGTCTCTCCTCGGTTTCATACCTAAAAGTCCATTTGAATCCAAATTCTCAGGCGGTGTCTCTCAGCTGCCCAGCAGCACAGTGAGTACAGCACGAACGTTTGGCCTCTGCTCCCATAGCAGAAGAGCCAGGATTGAAAGCTGGTGCTGGACCTGTTCAGCACACAATCACCTTGACATTGGTGCCTCCATCGTTGCTTTCACTGCTCACATTCATACAGGAAAAGCATTTGAATTGAATCAGTCCAGAGCCTGCTCTCTGCTGGCAGCAACACAGTAGAGCACAGAATGAACAGTGGCTTCTGCTCCCACGGCAGAAGGACAAGCAGGGAAAGCTAGTGCTGGGCCTCTTCAGCACACAAGCAGCTTTGCAACGGTGTCACCATCATTGCAGTCTCTCCTCGGTTTCATACCTAAAAGTCCATTTGAATCCAAATTCTCAGGTGGTCTCTGTCAGCTGCCAAGCAGCACAGTGAGTCCAGCACGAACGTTTGGCCTCTGCTCCCATAGCAGAAGAGCCAGGATTGAAAGCTGGTGCTGGACCTGTTCAGCGCACAATCACCTTGACATTGGTGCCTCTATCGTTGCTTTCACTGCTCACTTTCATACAGGAAAAGCATTTGAATGGAATCAATCCAGAGCCTGCTCTCTGCTGGCAGCAACACAGCACAGAATGAACAGTGGCTTCTGCTCCCACGGCAGAAGGACCAGCAGGGAAAGCTAGTGCTGGGCTTCTTCAGCACACAAGCAGCTTTGCAACGGTGTCACCATCATTGCAGTCTCTCCTCGGTTTCACACCTGAAAGTCCATTTGAATCCAAATTCTCAGGTGGTGTCTCTCAGCTGCCCAGCATCGCAGTGAGTACAGCACGAACGTTTGGCCTCTGCTCCCACAGCAGAAGAGCCAGGATTGAAAGCTGGTGCTGGACCTGTTCAGCACACAATCACCTTGACATTGGTGCCTCCATCGTTGCTTTCACTGCTCACATTCATACAGGAAAAGCATTTGAATGGAATCAGCCCAGAGCCTGCTCTCTGCTGGCAGCAACATAGTCAGCACAGAATGAACAGTGGCATCTGCTCCCATGGCAGAAGGACCAGCAGGGAACGCTAGTGCTGGGCCTCTTCAGCACACAGTCAGCTTTGCAACGGTGTCACCATCATTGCAGTCTCTCCTCGGTTTCATACCTAAAAGTCTATTTGAATCCAAATTCTCAGGTGGTCTCTCTCAGCTGCCCAGCAGCACAGTGAGTACAGCACGAACGTTTGGCCACAGCTCCCACAGCAGAAAAGCCAGGGTTGAAAGCTGGTGCTGGACCTGTTCAGCACACAATCACTTTTACATCGGTGCCTCCATCGTTGCTTTCACTGCTCACTTTTATACAGGAAAAGCATTTGGATGGAATCAGTCCAGATCCAGCTCTCTGCTGGCAGCAACACAGTCAGCACAGAATGAACAGTGGCATCTGCACCCACGGCAGAAGGACCAGCAGGGAAAGCTAGTGCTGGGCCTCTTCAGCACACAGTCAGCTTTGAAAAGGGGTCACCATCATTGCAGTCTCCCCTCGGTTTCATACCTAAAAGTCCATTTGAATCCAAATTCTCAGGTGGTATCTGTCAGCTGCCAAGCAGCACAGTGAGTACAGCATGAACGTTTGGCCTCTGCTCCTAGCAGTATAGCCTCGTTTGAAAGCTGGTGCTGGACCTGTTCAGCACACAATCACCTTGACATTGGTGCCTCCATCGTTGCTTTCACTGCTCACATTCATACAGGAAAAGCATTTGAATGGAATCAGCCCAGAACCTGCTCTCTGCTGCGCAGCAACACAGTCAGCACAGAATGAACAGTGGCATCTGCTCCCACGGCAGAAGGACCTGCAGGGAAAGCTAGTGCTGGGCCTCTTCAGCACACAAGCAGCTTTGCAACGGTGTCACCATCATTGCAGTCTCTCCTCGGTTTCATACCTAAAAGTCCATTTGAATCCAAACTCTCAGGTGGTGTCTCTCAGCTGCCCAGCAGCACAGTGAGTACAGCACGAACGTTTGGCCTCTGCTCCCATAGCAGAAGAGCCAGGATTGAAAGCTGGTCCTGGGCCTGTTCAGCACACAATCACCTTTACATTGGTGCCTCCATCGTTGCTTTCACTGCTCACATTCATAGAGAAAAAGCATTTGAATGGTATCAGTCCAGAGCCTGCTCTCTGCTGGCAGCAACACAGTCAGCACAGAATGAACAGTGGCATCTGCTCCCACGGGAGAAGGACCAGGAGGGAAAGCTAGAGCTAGGACTCTTCAGCACACAAGCAGCTTTGCAACGGTGTCACCATCATTGCAGTCTCTCCTCGGTTTCATACCTAAAAGTCCATTTGAATCCAAATTCTCAGGTGGTGTCTCTCAGCTGCCCAGCAGCACAGTGAGTACAGGACGAACGTTTGGCTTGTGCTCCCATAGCAGTATAGCCTCGCATGAAAGCTGGTGCTGGACCTGTTAAGCACACAATCACCTTTACATTGGTGCCTCCATCGTTGCTTTCACTGCTCACATTCATACAGGAAAAGCATTTGAATGGATTCAGTCCAGAGCCTGCTCTCTGCTTCGCAGCAACACAGTCAGCACAGAATGAACAGTGGCATCTGCTCCCACGGCAGAAGGACCAGCAGGGAAAGCTAGTGCTGGGCCTCTTCAGCACACAAGCAGCTTTGAAAAGGGGTCACCATCATTGCAGTCTCTCCTCGGTTTCATACCTAAAAGTCCATTTGAATCCAAATTCTCAGGTGGTCTCTCTCAGCTGCCCAGCAGCACAGTGAGTCCAGCAGGAACGTTTGGCCTCTGCTCCTAGCAGTATAGCCTCGTTTGAAAGCTGGTGCTGGACCTGTTCAGCACACAATCACCTTGACATTGGTGCCTCCATCGTTGCTTTCACTGCTCACATTCATACAGGAAAAGCATTTGAATGGAATCAGCCACAGCCTGCTGTCCGCTGGCAGCAACACATTCAGCACAGAATGAACAGTGGCATCTGCTCACACGGCAGAAGGACCAGCAGGGAAAGCTAGTGCTGGGCCTCTTCAGCACACAAGCAGCTTTGCAACGGTGTCACCATCATTGCAGTCTCTCCTCGGTTTCATACCTAAAAGTCCATTTGAATCCAAATTCTCAGGTGGTGTCTCTCAGCTGCCCAGCAGCACAGTGAGTACAGCACGAACGTTTGGCCTCTGCTCCCACAGCAGAAGAGCCAGGATTGAAAGCTGGTGCGCGACCTGTTCAGCACACAATCACCTTTACATTGGTGCCTCCATCGTTGCTTTCACTGCTCACATTCATTCAGGAAAAGCATTTGAATGGAATCAGTCCAGAGGCTGCTCTCTGCTGCGCAGCAACACAGTCAGCACAGAATGAACAGTGGCATCTGCTCCCACAGCAGAAGGACCAGCAGGGAAAGCTAGTGCTGGGCCTCTTCAGCACACAAGCAGCTTTGCAACGGTGTCACCATCATTGCAGTCTCTCCTCGGTTTCATACCTAAAAGTCCATTTGAATCCAAATACTCAGGTGGTTATTCTCAGCTGCCCAGCAGCACAGTGAGTACAGCACGAACGTTTGGCCTCTGCTCCCACAGCAGAAGAGCCAGGATTGAAAGCTGGTGCTGGACCTGTTCAGCACACAATCACCTTTACATTGGTGCCTCCATCGTTGCTTTCACTGCTCACATTCATAGAGAAAAAGCATTTGAATGGTATCAGTCCAGAGCCTGCTCTCTGCTGGCAGCAACACAGTCAGCACAGAATGAACAGTGGCATCTGCTCCCACGGGAGAAGGACCAGGAGGGAAAGCTAGAGCTAGGACTCTTCAGCACACAAGCAGCTTTGCAACGGTGTCACCATCATTGCAGTCTCTCCTCGGTTTCATACCTAAAAGTCCATTTGAATCCAAATTCTCAGGTGGTGTCTCTCAGCTGCCCAGCAGCACAGTGAGTACAGGACGAACGTTTGGCTTGTGCTCCCATAGCAGTATAGCCTCGCATGAAAGCTGGTGCTGGACCTGTTAAGCACACAATCACCTTTACATTGGTGCCTCCATCGTTGCTTTCACTGCTCACATTCATACAGGAAAAGCATTTGAATGGATTCAGTCCAGAGCCTGCTCTCTGCTTCGCAGCAACACAGTCAGCACAGAATGAACAGTGGCATCTGCTCCCACGGCAGAAGGACCAGCAGGGAAAGCTAGTGCTGGGCCTCTTCAGCACACAAGCAGCTTTGAAAAGGGGTCACCATCATTGCAGTCTCTCCTCGGTTTCATACCTAAAAGTCCATTTGAATCCAAATTCTCAGGTGGTCTCTCTCAGCTGCCCAGCAGCACAGTGAGTCCAGCAGGAACGTTTGGCCTCTGCTCCTAGCAGTATAGCCTCGTTTGAAAGCTGGTGCTGGACCTGTTCAGCACACAATCACCTTGACATTGGTGCCTCCATCGTTGCTTTCACTGCTCACATTCATACAGGAAAAGCATTTGAATGGAATCAGCCACAGCCTGCTGTCCGCTGGCAGCAACACATTCAGCACAGAATGAACAGTGGCATCTGCTCACACGGCAGAAGGACCAGCAGGGAAAGCTAGTGCTGGGCCTCTTCAGCACACAAGCAGCTTTGCAACGGTGTCACCATCATTGCAGTCTCTCCTCGGTTTCATACCTAAAAGTCCATTTGAATCCAAATTCTCAGGTGGTGTCTCTCAGCTGCCCAGCAGCACAGTGAGTACAGCACGAACGTTTGGCCTCTGCTCCCACAGCAGAAGAGCCAGGATTGAAAGCTGGTGCGCGACCTGTTCAGCACACAATCACCTTTACATTGGTGCCTCCATCGTTGCTTTCACTGCTCACATTCATTTAGGAAAAGCATTTGAATGGAATCAGTCCAGAGGCTGCTCTCTGCTGCGCAGCAACACAGTCAGCACAGAATGAACAGTGGCATCTGCTCCCACAGCAGAAGGACCAGCAGGGAAAGCTAGTGCTGGGCCTCTTCAGCACACAAGCAGCTTTGCAACGGTGTCACCATCCTTGCAGTCTCTCCTCGGTTTCATACCTAAAAGTCCATTTGAATCCAAATACTCAGGTGGTTATTCTCAGCTGCCCAGCAGCACAGTGAGTACAGCACGAACGTTTGGCCTCTGCTCCCACAGCAGAAGAGCCAGGATTGAAAGCTGGTGCTGGACCTGTTCAGCACACAATCACCTTTACATTGGTGCCTCCATCGTTGCTTTCACTGCTCACATTCATTCAGGAAAAGCATTTGAATGGAATCAGTCCAGAGCCTGCTCTCTGCTGCGCAGCAACACAGCCAGCACAGAATGAAGAGTGCCATCTGCTCCCACAGCAGAAGGACCAGCAGGGAAAGCTAGTGCCGGGCCTCTTCAGCACACAAGCAGCTTTGCAACGGTGTCACCATCATTGCAGTCTCTCCTCGGTTTCATACCTAAAAGTCCATTTGAATCCAAATTCTCAGGTGGTCTCTCTCAGCTGCCCAGCAGCACAGTGAGGACAGCACGAACGTTTGGCATCTGCTCCCACAGCAGAAGAGCCAGGATTGAAAGCTGTTGCTGGACCTGTTCAGCACACAATCCCCTTTACATTGGTGCGTCCATCGTTGCTTTCACTGCTCACTTTCATTCAGGAAAAGCATTTGAATGGAATCAGTCCAGAGCCTGCTCTCTGCTGCGCAGCAACACAGTCAGCACAGAATGGACAGTGGCATCTGCTCACACGGCAGAAGGACCAGCAGGGAAAGCTTGTGCTGTGTCATTCAGCACACAAGCAGCTTTGCAACGGTGTCACCATCATTGCAGTCTCTCCTCGGTTTCATACCTAAAAGTCCATTTGAATCCAAATTCTCAGGTGGTCTCTCTCAGCTGCCCAGCAGCACAGTGAGTACAGCACGAACGTTTGGCCTCTGCTCCCACAGCAGAAGAGCCAGGATTGAAAGCTGGTGCTGGACCAGTTCAGCACACAATCCCCTTTACATTGGTGCCTCCATCGTTGCTTTCACTGCTCACTTTCATACAGGAAAAGCATTTGAATAGAATCAGTCCAGAGCCTGCTCCCTGCTGGCAGCAACACAGCACAGAATGAACAGTGTCATCTGCTCACACGGCAGAAGGACCAGCAGGGAAAGCTAGTGCTCTGCTTCTTCAGCACACAAGCAGCTTTGCAACGGGGTCACCATCATTGCAGTCTCTCCTCGGTTTCATACCTAAAAGTCCATTTGAATCCAAATTCTCAGGTGGTCTCTCTCAGCTGCCCAGCAGCACAGTGAGTACAGCACGAACGTTTGGCATCTGCTCCCACAGAAGAAGAGCAAGGATTGAAAGCTGGTGCTGGACCTGTTCAGCACACAATCACCTTTACATTGGTGCATCCATCGTTGCTTTCACTGCTCACTTTCATTTAGGAAAAGCATTTGAATGGAATCAGTCCAGAGCCTGCTCTCTGCTGCGCAGCAACACAGTCAGCACAGCATGAACAGTGGACTCTGCTCACACGGCAGAAGGACCAGCAGGGAAAGCTAGTGCTCTGCTTCTTCAGCACACAAGCAGCTTTGCAACGGGGTCACCATCATTGCAGTCTCTCCTCGGTTTCATACCTAAAAGTCCATTTGAATCCAAATTCTCAGGTGGTCTCTCTCAGCTGCCCAGCAGCACAGTGAGTACAGCACGAACGTTTGGCATCTGCTCCCACAGCAGAAGACCCAGGATTGAAAGCTGTTGCTGGACCTGTTCAGCACACAATCACCTTTACATTGGTGCCTCCATTGTTGCTTCACTGCTAACACTCATACTGGAAAAGCATTAGAATAGAATCAGTCCAGAGCCTGCTCCCTGCTGGCAGCAACACAGCACAGAATGGACAGTGGCATCTGCTCACACGGCAGAAGGACCAGCAGGGAAAGCTTGTGCTGTGTCATTCAGCACACAAGCAGCTTTGCAACGGTGTCACCATCATTGCAGTCTCTCCTCGGTTTCATACCTAAAAGTCCATTTGAATCCAAATTCTCAGGTGGTCTCTCTCAGCTGCCCAGCAGCACAGTGAGTACAGCACGAACGTTGGCCTCTGCTCCCACAGCAGAAGAGCCAGGATTGAAAGCTGGTGCTGGACCAGTTCAGCACACAATCCCCTTTACATTGGTGCCTCCATCGTTGCTTTCACTGCTCACTTTCATACAGGAAAAGCATTTGAATGGAATCAGTCCAGAGCCTGCTCTCTGCTGCGCAGCAACACAGTCAGCACAGAATGAACAGTGGACTCTGCTAACACAGCAGAAGGACCAGCAGGGAAAGCTAGTGCTGGGCTTCTTCAGCACGCAAGCAGCTTTGCAACGGTGTCACCATCATTGCAGTCTCTCCTCGGTTTCATACCTAAAAGTCCATTTGAATCCAAATTCTCAGGTGGTCTCTCTCAGCTGCCCAGCAGCACAGTGAGGACAGCACGAACGTTTGGCATCTGCTCCCACAGCAGAAGAGCCAGGATTGAAAGCTGGTGCTGGACCTGTTCAGCAAACAATCACCTTTACATTGGTGCATCCATCGTTGCTTTCACTGCTCACTTTCATTCAGGAAAGCATTTGAATGGAATCAGTCCAGAGCCTGCTCTCTGCTGCGCAGCAACACAGTCAGCACAGAATGAACAGTGGACTCTCCTAACACAGCAGAAGGACCAGCAGGGAAAGCTAGTGCTGGGCTTCTTCAGCACACAAGCAGCTTTGCAACGGTGTCACCATCATTGCAGTCTCTCCTCGGTTTCATACCTGAAAGTCCATTTGAATCCAAATTCTCAGGTGGTGTCTCTCAGCTGCCCAGCATCGCAGTGAGTACAGCACGAACGTTTGGCCTCTGCTCCACAGCAGAAGAGCCAGGATTGAAAGCTGGTGCTGGACCTGTTCAGCGCACAATCACCTTGACATTGGTGCCTCTATCGTTGCTTTCACTGCTCACTTTCATACAGGAAAAGCATTTGAATGGAATCAATCCAGAGCCTGCTCTCTGCTGGCAGCAACACAGCACAGAATGAACAGTGGCATCTGCTCCCACGGCAGAAGGACCAGCAGGGAAAGCTAGTGCTGGGCTTCTTCAGCACACAAGCAGCTTTGCAACGGTGTCACCATCATTGCAGTCTCTCCTCGGTTTCACACCTGAAAGTCCATTTGAATCCAAATTCTCAGGTGGTGTCTCTCAGCTGCCCAGCATCGCAGTGAGTACAGCACGAACGTTTGGCCTCTGCTCCCACAGCAGAAGAGCCAGGATTGAAAGCTGGTGCTGGACCTGTTCAGCACACAATCACCTTGACATTGGTGCCTCCATCGTTGCTTTCACTGCTCACATTCATACAGGAAAAGCATTTGAATGGAATCAGTCCAGAGCCTGCTCTCTGCTGGCAGCAACATAGTCAGCACAGAATGAACAGTGGCATCTGCCTCCCACGGGAGAAGGACCAGGAGGGAAAGCTAGAGCTAGGCCTCTTCAGCACACAAGCAGCTTTGCAACGGTGTCACCATCATTGCAGTCTCTCCTCGGTTTCATACCTAAAAGTCCATTTGATTCCAAATTCTTAGGTGGTGTCTCTCAGCTGCCCAGCAGCACAGTGAGTCCAGCAGGAACGTTTGGCCTCTGCTCCCATAGCAGAAGAGCAGGATTGAAAGCTGGTGCTGGACCTGTTCAGCACACAATCACCTTTACATTGGTGCCTCCATCGTTGCTTTCACTGCTCACTTTCATACAGGAAAAGCATTTGAATGGAATCAGTCCAGAGCCTGCTCTCTGCTGCGCAGCAACACAGTCAGCACAGAATGAACAGTGGCATCTGCTCCCACGTCAGAAGGACCAGCAGGGAAAGCTAGTGCTGGGCCTCTTCAGCACACAAGCAGCTTTGAAAAGGAGTCACCATCATTGCAGTCTCTCCTCGGTTTCATACCTAAATGTCCATTTGAATCCAAATTCTCAGGTGGTCTCTCTCAGCTGCCCAGCAGCACAGTGAGTACAGCACGAACGTTTGGCCTCTGCTCCCACAGCAGAAGAGCCAGGATTGAAAGCTATGTTCAGCACACAATCACCTTGACATTGGTGCCTCCATCGCGTTGCTTCTCACTGCTCACATTCATACAGGAAAGCATTTGAATGGAATCAGTCCAGAGCCTGCTCTCTGCTGGCAGCAACATAGTCAGCACAGAATGAACAGTGGCATCTGCTCCCATGGCAGAAGGACCAGCAGGGAACGCTAGTGCTGGGCCTCTTCAGCACACAGTCAGCTTTGCAACGGTGTCACCATCATTGCAGTCTCTCCTCGGTTTCATACCTAAAAGTCTATTTGAATCCAAATTCTCAGGTGGTGTCTCTCAGCTGCCCAGCAGCACAGTGAGTACAGCACGAACGTTTGGCCACAGCTCCCACAGCAGAAAAGCCAGGGTTGAAAGCTGGTGCTGGACCTGTTCAGCACACAATCACTTTTACATCGGTGCCTCCATCGTTGCTTTCACTGCTCACTTTTATACAGGAAAAGCATTTGGAGGGAATCAGTCCAGATCCAGCTCTCTGCTGGCAGCAACACAGTCAGCACAGAATGAACAGTGGCATCTGCACCCACGGCAGAAGGACCAGCAGGGAAAGCTAGTGCTGGGCCTCTTCAGCACACAGTCAGCTTTGAAAAGGGGTCACCATCATTGCAGTCTCCCCTCGGTTTCATACCTAAAAGTCCATTTGAATCCAAATTCTCAGGTGGTATCTGTCAGCTGCCAAGCAGCCACAGTGAGTACAGCATGAACGTTTTGGCCTCTGCTCCTAGCAGTATAGCCTCGTTTGAAAAGCTGGTGCTGGACCCTGTTCAGCACACAATCACCTTGACTTGGTGCCTCCATCGTTGCTTTCACTGCTCACATTCATACAGGAAAAGCATTTGAATGGAATCAGCCCAGAACCTGCTCTCTGCTGCGCAGCAACACAGTCAGCACAGAATGAACAGTGGCATCTGCTCCCACGGCAGAAGGACCTGCAGGGAAAGCTAGTGCTGGGCCTCTTCAGAACACAAGCAGCTTTGCAACGGTGTCACCATCATTGCAGTCTCTCCTCGGTTTCATACCTAAAAGTCCCATTTGAATCCAAACTCTCAGGTGGTGTCTCTCAGCTGCCCAGCAGCACAGTGAGTACAGCACGAACGTTTGGCCTCTGCTCCCATAGCAGAAGAGCCAGATTGAAAGCTGGTCCTGGCCTGTTCAGCACACAATCACCTTTACATTGGTGCCTCCATCGTTGCTTTCACTGCTCACATTCATAGAGAAAAAGCATTTGAATGGTATCAGTCCAGAGCCTGCTCTCTGCTGGCAGCAACACAGTCAGCACAGAATGAACAGTGGCATCTGCTCCCACGGGAGAAGGACCAGGAGGGAAAGCTAGAGCTAGGCCTCTTCAGCACACAAGCAGCTTTGCAACGGTGTCACCATCATTGCAGTCTCTCCTCGGTTTCATACCTAAAAGTCCATTTGAATCCAAATTCTCAGGTGGTGTCTCTCAGCTGCCCAGCAGCACAGTGAGTACAGGACGAACGTTTGGCTTGTGCTCCCATAGCAGTATAGCCTCGTTTGAAAGCTGGTGCTGGACCTGTTCAGCACACAATCACCTTGACAATTGGTGCCTCCATCGTTGCTTTCACTGCTCACATTCATACAGGAAAAGCATTTGAATGGAATCAGCCACAGCCTCTCTCCGCTGGCAGCAGCAACATCATTCAGCACAGAATGAACAGTGGCAACTGCTCCACGGCAGAAGGACCGCAGGGAAAGCTAGTGCTGGGCCTCTTCAGCACACAAGCAGCTTTGCAACGGTGTCACCATCATTGCAGTCTCTCCTCGGTTTCATACCTAAAAGTCCATTTGAATCCAAATTCTCAGGTGGTGTCTCTCAGCTGCCCAGCAGCACAGTGAGTACAGCACGAACGTTGGCCTCTGCTCCCACAGCAGAAGAGCCAGGATTGAAAGCTGGTGCGCGACCTGTTCAGCACACAATCACCTTTACATTGGTGCCTCCATCGTTGCTTTCACTGCTCACATTCATTCAGGAAAAGCATTTGAGCATTTGAATGGAATCAGTCCAGAGCCTGCTCTCTGCTGCGCAGCAACACAGTCATCACAGAATGAACAGTGGACTCTGCTAACACAACAGAAGGACCAGCAGGGAAAGCTAGTGCTGGGCTTCTTCAGCACACAAGCAGCTTTGCAACGGTGTCACCATCATTGCAGTCTCTCCTCGGTTTCATACCTAAAAGTCCATTTGAATCCAAATTCTCAGGTGGTCTCTCTCAGCTGCCCAGCAGCACAGTGAGTACAGCACGAACGTTTGGCCTCTGCACCCACAGCAGAAGAGCCAGGATTGAAAGCTGGTGCTCGACCTGTTCAGCACACAATCACCTTTACATTGGTGCATCCATCGTTGCTTTCACTGCTAACACTCATACAGGAAAAGCATGAGAATAGAATCAGTCCAGAGCCTGCTCCCTGCTGGCAGCAACACAGTGAGCACAGAATGAACAGTGGCATCTGCTCCCACGGCAGCAGGACCAGCAGGGAAAGCTTGTGCTGTGTCATTCAGCACACAAGCAGCTTTGCAACGGGGTCACCATCATTGCAGTCTCTCCTCGGTTTCATACCTAAAAGACCATTTGAATCCAAATTCTCAGGTGGTGTCTCTCAGCAGCCCAGCAGCACAGTGAGGACAGCACGAACGTTTGGCATCTGCTCCCACAGCAGAAGAGCCAGGATTGAAAGCTGTTGCTGGACCTGTTCAGCACACAATCCCCTTTACATTGGAGCGTCCATCGTTGCTTTCACTGCTCACTTTCATTCAGGAAAAGCATTTGAATGGAATCAGTCCAGAGCCTGCTCTCTGCTGCGCAGCAACACAGTCAGCACAGAATGAACAGTGGCATCTGCTCACACGGCAGAAGGACCAGCAGGGAAAGCTAGTGCTCCGCTTCTTCAGCACACAAGCAGCTTTGCAATGGGGTCACCAACATTGCTGTCTCTCCTCGGTTTCATACCTAAAAGTCCATTTGAATCCAAATTCTCAGGTGGTGTCTCTCAGCTGCCCAGCAGCACAGTGAGTACAGCACGAACGTTTGGCCTCTGCTCCCACAGCAGAAGACCCAGGATTGAAAGCTGTTGCTGGACCTGTTCAGCACACAATCACCTTTACATTGGTTCCTCCATCGTTGCTTTCACTGCTAACACTCATACAGGAAAAGCATTTGAATAGAATCAGTCCAGAGCCTGCTCCCTGCTGGCAGCAACACAGCACAGAATGAACAGTGTCATCTGCTCACACGGCAGAAGGACCAGCAGGGAAAGCTAGTGCTCTGCTTCTTCAGCACACAAGCAGCTTTGCAACGGGGTCACCATCATTGCAGTCTCTCCTCGGTTTCATACCTAAAAGTCCATTTGAATCCAAATTCTCAGGTGGTCTCTCTCAGCTGCCCAGCAGCACAGTGAGTACAGCACGAACGTTTGGCATCTGCTCCCACAGAAGAAGAGCAAGGATTGAAAGCTGGTGCTGGACCTGTTCAGCACACAATCACCTTTACATTGGTGCATCCATCGTTGCTTTCACTGCTCACTTTCATTTAGGAAAAGCATTTGAATGGAATCAGTCCAGAGCCTGCTCTCTGCTGCGCAGCAACACAGTCAGCACAGCATGAACAGTGGACTCTGCTCACACGGCAGAAGGACCAGCAGGGAAAGCTAGTGCTCTGCTTCTTCAGCACACAAGCAGCTTTGCAACGGTGTCACCATCATTGCAGTCTCTCCTCGGTTTCATACCTAAAAGTCCATTTGAATCCAAATTCTCAGGTGGTCTCTCTCAGCTGCCCAGCAGCACAGTGAGTACAGCACGAACGTTTGGCATCTGCTCCCACAGCAGAAGACCCAGGATTGAAAGCTGTTGCTGGACCTGTTCAGCACACAATCACCTTTACATTGGTGCCTCCATTGTTGCTTCACTGCTAACACTCATACTGGAAAAGCATTAGAATAGAATCAGTCCAGAGCCTGCTCCCTGCTGGCAGCAACACAGCACAGAATGGACAGTGTCATCTGCTCACACGGCAGAAGGACCAGCAGGGAAAGCTTGTGCTGTGTCATTCAGCACACAAGCAGCTTTGCAACGGGGTCACCATCATTGCAGTCTCTCCTCGGTTTCATACCTAAAAGTCCATTTGAATCCAAATTCTCAGGTGGTCTCTCTCAGCTGCCCAGCAGCACAGTGAGTACAGCACGAACGTTTGGCCTCTGCTCCCACAGCAGAAGAGCCAGGATTGAAAGCTGGTGCTGGAGCAGTTCAGCACACAATCCCCTTTACATTGGTGCCTCCATCGTTGCTTTCACTGCTCACTTTCATTCAGGAAAAGCATTTGAATGGAATCAGTCCAGAGCCTGCTCTCTGCTGCGCAGCAACACAGTCAGCACAGAATGAACAGTGGACTCTGCTAACACAGCAGAAGGACCAGCAGGGAAAGCTAGTGCTGGGCTTCTTCAGCACGAAAGCAGCTTTGCAACGGTGTCACCATCATTGCAGTCTCTCCTCGGTTTCATACCTAAAAGTCCATTTGAATCCAAATTCTCAGGTGGTCTCTCTCAGCTGCCCAGCAGCACAGTGAGGACAGCACGAACGTTTGGCATCTGCTCCCACAGCAGAAGAGCCAGGATTGAAAGCTGGTGCTGGACCTGTTCAGCAAACAATCACCTTTACATTGGTGCATCCATCGTTGCTTTCACTGCTCACTTTCATTCAGGAAAAGCATTTGAATGGAATCAGTCCAGAGCCTGCTCTCTGCTGCGCAGCAACACAGTCAGCACAGAATGAACAGTGGACTCTCCTAACACAGCAGAAGGACCAGCAGGGAAAGCTAGTGCTGGGCTTCTTCAGCACACAAGCAGCTTTGCAACGGTGTCACCATCATTGCAGTCTCTCCTCGGTTTCATACCTAAAAGTCCATTTGAATCCAAATTCTCAGGTGGTCTCTGTCAGCTGCCCAGCAGCACAGTGAGTACAGCACGAACGTTTGGCCTCTGCTCCCACAGCAGAAGAGCCAGGATTGAAAGCTGGTGCTGGACCTGTTCAGCACACAATCACCTTTACTTTGGTGCCTCCATCGTTGCTTTCAGTGCTCACATTCATACAGGAAAAGCATTTGAATGGAATCAGTCCAGAGCCTGCTCTCCGCTGGCAGCAACACATTCAGCACAGAATGAACAGTGGCATCTGCTCACACGGCAGAAGGACCAGCAGGGAAAGCTAGTGCTGGGCCTCTTCAGCACACAAGCAGCTTTGCAACGGTGTCAACATCATTGCAGTCTCTCCTCGGTTTCATACCTAAAAGTCCATTTGAATCCAAATTCTCAGGTGGTGTCTCTCAGCTGCCCCGAAGCACAGTGAGTACAGCACGAACATTTGGCCTCTGCTCCCACAGCAGAAGAGCCAGGATTGAAAGCTGGTGCTGGACCTGTTCAGCACACAATCACCTTTACATTGGTGCATCCATCGTTGCTTTCACTGTTCACATTCATTCAGGAAAACCATTTGAATGGAATCAGTCCAGAGCCTGCTCTCTGCTGTGCAGCAACACATTCAGGACAGAATGAAGAGTGGCATCTGCTCCCACAGCAGAAGGACCAGCAGGGAAAGCTAGTGCTGGGCCTCTTCAGCACACAAGCAGCTTTGCAACGGTGTCACCATCCTTGCAGTCTCTCCTCGGTTTCATACCTAAAAGTCCATTTGAATCCAAATTCTCAGGTGGTCTCTCTCAGCTGCCCAGCAGCACAGTGAGTACAGCACGAACGTTTGGCCTCTGCTCCCACAGCAGAAGAGCCAGGATTGAAAGCTGGTGCTGGACAAGTTCAGGACACAATCCCCTTTACATTGGTGCCTCCATCGTTGCTTTCACTGCTCACTTTCATACAGGAAAAGCATTTGAATGGAATCAGTCCAGAGCCTGCTCTCTGCTGCGCAGCAACACAGTCATCACAGAATGAACAGTGGACTCTGCTAACACAACGGAAGGACCAGCAGGGAAAGCTAGTGCTGGGCTTCTTCAGCACACAAGCAGCTTTGCAACGGTGTCACCATCATTGCAGTCTCTCCTCGGTTTCATACCTAAAAGTCCATTTGAATCCAAATTCTCAGGTGGTCTCTCTCAGCTGCCCAGCAGCACAGTGAGTACAGCACGAACGTTTGGCCTCTGCACCCACAGCAGAAGAGCCAGGATTGAAAGCTGGTGCTCGACCTGTTCAGCACACAATCACCTTTACATTGGTGCATCCATCGTTGCTTTCACTGCTAACACTCATACAGGAAAAGCATGAGAATAGAATCAGTCCAGAGCCTGCTCTCCGCTGGCAGCAACACATTCAGCACAGAATGAACAGTGGCATCTGCTCACACGGCAGAAGGACCAGCAGGGAAAGCTAGTGCTGGGCCTCTTCAGCACACAAGCAGCTTTGCAACGGTGTCAACATCATTGCAGTCTCTCCTCGGTTTCATACCTAAAAGTCCATTTGAATCCAAATTCTCAGGTGGTGTCTCTCAGCTGCCCCGAAGCACAGTGAGTACAGCACGAACATTTGGCCTCTGCTCCCACAGCAGAAGAGCCAGGATTGAAAGCTGGTGCTGGACCTGTTCAGCACACAATCACCTTTACATTGGTGCATCCATCGTTGCTTTCACTGTTCACATTCATTCAGGAAAACCATTTGAATGGAATCAGTCCAGAGCCTGCTCTCTGCTGTGCAGCAACACAGTCAGGACAGAATGAAGAGTGGCATCTGCTCCCACAGCAGAAGGACCAGCAGGGAAAGCTAGTGCTGGGCCTCTTCAGCACACAAGCAGCTTTGCAACGGTGTCACCATCCTTGCAGTCTCTCCTCGGTTTCATACCTAAAAGTCCATTTGAATCCAAATTCTCAGGTGGTCTCTCTCAGCTGCCCAGCAGCACAGTGAGTACAGCACGAACGTTTGGCCTCTGCTCCCACAGCAGAAGAGCCAGGATTGAAAGCTGGTGCTGGACCAGTTCAGGACACAATCCCCTTTACATTGGTGCCTCCATCGTTGCTTTCACTGCTCACTTTCATACAGGAAAAGCATTTGAATGGAATCAGTCCAGAGCCTGCTCTCTGCTGCGCAGCAACACAGTCATCACAGAATGAACAGTGGACTCTGCTAACACAACAGAAGGACCAGCAGGGAAAGCTAGTGCTGGGCTTCTTCAGCACACAAGCAGCTTTGCAACGGTGTCACCATCATTGCAGTCTCTCCTCGGTTTCATACCTAAAAGTCCATTTGAATCCAAATTCTCAGGTGGTCTCTCTCAGCTGCCCAGCAGCACAGTGAGTACAGCACGAACGTTTGGCCTCTGCACCCACAGCAGAAGAGCCAGGATTGAAAGCTGGTGCTCGACCTGTTCAGCACACAATCACCTTTACATTGGTGCATCCATCGTTGCTTTCACTGCTAACACTCATACAGGAAAAGCATGAGAATAGAATCAGTCCAGAGCCTGCTCCCTGCTGGCAGCAACACAGTGAGCACAGAATGAACAGTGGCATCTGCTCCCACGGCAGCAGGACCAGCAGGGAAAGCTTGTGCTGTGTCATTCAGCACACAAGCAGCTTTGCAACGGGGTCACCATCATTGCAGTCTCTCCTCGGTTTCATACCTAAAAGACCATTTGAATCCAAATTCTCAGGTGGTGTCTCTCAGCAGCCCAGCAGCACAGTGAGTACAGCACGAACGTTTGGCCTCAGCTCCCACATCAGAAGAGCCAGGATTGAAAGCTGGTGCTGGACCTGTTCAGCACACAATCCCCTTTACATTGGTGCCTCCATCGTTGCTTTCACTGCTCACATTCATTCAGGAAAAGCATTTGAATGGAATCAGTTCAGAGGCTGCTCTCTGCTGCGCAGCAACACAGTCAGCACAGAATGAACAGTGGCATCTGCTCCCCCAGCAAAAGGACCAGCAGGGAAAGCTAGTGCTGGGCCTCTTCAGCACACAAGCAGCTTTGCAATGGTGTCACCATCATTGCAGTCTCTCCTCGGTTTCATACCTAAAAGTCCATTTGAATCCATAATCTCAGGTGGTTATTCTCAGCTGCCCAGCAGCACAGTGAGTACAGCACGAACGTTTGGCCTCTGCTCCCACAGCAGAAGAGCCAGGATTGAAAGCTGGTGCTGGACCTGTTCAGCACACAATCACCTTTACATTGGTGCATCCATCGTTGCTTTCACTGTTCACATTCATTCAGGAAAAGCATTTGAATGGAATCAGTCCAGAGACTGCTCTCTGCTGCGCAGCAACACAATCAGCACAGAATGAACAGTGGCATCTGCCCCCACAGCAGAAGGACCAGCCGGGAAAGCTAGTGCTGGGCCTCTTCAGCACACAGTCAGCTTTGCAAAGGGGTCACCACCTTTGCAGTCTCTCCTCGGTTTCATACCTAAAAGTCCATTTGAATCCAAATTCTCAGGTGGTCTCTCTCAGCTGCCCAGCAGCACAGTGAGTACAGCACGAACGTCTGGCCTCTGCTCCCACAGCAGAAGAGCCAGGATTGAAAGCTGGGGCTGGACCTGTTCAGCACACAATCACCTTTACATTGGTGCCTCCATCGTTGCTTTCAGTGCTCACTTTCATTCAGGACAAGCATTTGAATGGAATCAGTCCAGAGGCTGCTACCTGCTGGCAGCAACACAGCACAGAATGAACAGTGGCATCTGCTCACACGGCAGAAGGACCAGCAGGGAAAGCTAGTGCTCTGCTTCTTCAGCACACAAGCAGCTTTGCAACGGGGTCACCATCATTGCAGTCTCTCCTCGGTTTCATACCTAAAAGTCCAGTTGAATCCAAATTCTCAGGTGGTGTCTCTCAGCTGCCCAGCAGCACAGTGAGGACAGCACGAACGTTTGGCCTCTGCTCCCACAGCAGAAGAGCAAGGATTGAAAGCTGGTGCTGGACCTTTTCAGCACACAATCCCCTTTACATTGGTGCCTCCATCGTTGCTTTCACTGCTAACACGCATACAGGAAAAGCATTTGAATAGAATCAGTCCAGAGGCTGCTCCCTGCTGGCAGCAACACGGCACAGAATGAACAGTGTCATCTGCTCCCACGGCAGAAGGACCAGCAGGGAAAGCTAGTGCTCTGCTTCTTCAGCACAAAAGCAGCTTTGCAACGGGGTCACCATCATTGCAGTCTCTCCTCAGTTTCATACCTAAAAGTCCATTTCAATCCAAATTCTCAAGAGGTCTCTCTCAGCTGCCCAGCAGCACAGTTAGTACAGCACGAACGTTTGGCCTCTGCTCCCACAGCAGAAGAGCCAGGATTGAAAGCTGGTGCTGGACCTGTTCAGCACACAATCCCCTTTACATTGGTGCCTCCATCGTTGCTTTCACTGCTCAATTTCACACAGGAAAAGCATTTGAATGGAATCAGTCCAGAGCCTGCTCTCTGCTGCGCAGCAACACAGTCAGCACAGAATGAACAGTGGCATCTGCTAACACAGCAGAAGGACCAGCATTGAAAGCTAGTGCTGGGCTTCTTCAGCACACAAGCAGCTTTGCAACGGGGTCACCATCATTGCAGTCTCTCCTCGGTTTCATACCTAAAAGTCCATTTGAATCCAAATTCTCAGGTGGTCTCTCTCAGCTGCCCAGCAGCACAGTGAGTACAGCACGAACGTTTGGCATCTGCTCCCACAGCAGAAGAGCCAGGATTGAAAGCTGGTGCTGGACCTGTTCAGCACACAATCACCTTTACATTGGTGCCTCCATCGTTGCTTTCACTGCTAACACTCATACAGGAAAAGCATTTGAATGGAATCAGTCCAGAGCCTGCTCCCTGCTGGCAGCAACACAGCACAGAATGAACAGTGGCATCTGCTCACACGGCAGAAGGACCAGCAGGGAAAGCTTGGGCTGTGTCTCTTCAGCACACAAGCAGCTTTGAAACGGGGTCACCATCATTGCAGTCTCTCCTCGGTTTCATACCTAAAAGTCCATTTGAATCCAAATTCTCAGGTGGTGTCTCTCAGCTGACCAGCAGCACAGTGAGTACAGCACGAACGTTTGGCCTCTGCTCCCACAGCAGAAGAGCCAGGATTGAAAGCTGGTGCTGGACCTGTTCAGCACACAATCCCCTTTACATTGGTGCCTCCATGG
Organism: Pezoporus flaviventris; assembly: GCF_033815535.1. NCBI lineage: Eukaryota > Metazoa > Chordata > Aves > Psittaciformes > Psittacidae > Pezoporus > Pezoporus flaviventris. Next base: position 111,417 of record NW_026892606.1, read on the forward strand.
TTGCTTTCACTGCTCACTTTCATACAGGAAAAGCATTTGAATGGAATCAGTCCAGAGCCTGCTCTCTGCTGCGCAGCAACACAGTCAGCACAGAATGAACAGTGGACTCTGCTAACACGGCAGAAGGACCAGCAGGGAAAGCTAGTGCTCGGCTTCTTCAGCACACAAGCAGCTTTGCAACGGTGTCACCATCATTGCAGTCTCTCCTCGGTTTCATACCTAAAAGTCCATTTGAATCCAAATTCTCAGGTGGTCTCTCTCAGCTGCCCAACAGCACAGTGAGTACAGCACGAACGTTTGGCATCTGCTCCCACAGCAGAAGAGCCAGGATTGAAAGCTGGTGCTGGACCTGTTCAGCACACAATCCCCTTTACATTGGTGCCTCCATCGTTGCTTTCACTGCTCACTTTCATACAGGAAAAGCATTTGAATGGAATCAGTCCAGAGCCTGCTCTCTGCTGCATAGCAACACAGTCAGCACAGAATGAACAGTGGCATCTGCTCCCTCAGCAGAAGGACAAGCAGGGAAAGCTTGTGCTGGGACTCTTCAGCACACAAGCAGCTTTGCAACGGTGTCGCCATCATTGCAGTCTCTCCTCGGTTTCATACCTAAAAGTCCATTTGAATCCAAATTCTCAGGTGGTCTCTCTCAGCTGCCCAGCAGCACAGTGAGGACAGCACGAACGTTTGGCCTCTGCTCCCACAGCAGAAGAGCCAGGATTGAAAGCTGGTGCTGGACCTGTTCAGCACACAATCCCCTTTAAATTGGTGCCTCCTTCGTTGCTTTCACTGCTAACACGCATACAGGAAAAGCATTAGAATAGAATCAGTCCAGAGCCTGCACCCTGCTGGCAGCAACACAGTACAGAATGAACAGTGGCATCTGCTCACACGGCAGAAGGACCAGCAGGGAAAGCTAGTGCTGGGCTTCTTCAGCACACAAGCAGCTTTGCAACGGTGTCACCATCATTGCAGTCTCTCCTTGGTTTCATACCTAAAAGTCCATTTGAATCCAAATTCTCAGGTGGTCTCTCTCAGCTGCACAGCAGCACAGTGAGTACAGCACGAACGTGTGGCCTCTGCTCCCACAGCAGAAGAGCCAGGATTGAAAGCTGGTGCTGGACCTGTTCAGCACACAATCACCTTTACATTGGTTCCTCCATCGTTGCTTCACTGCTAACACTCATACAGGAAAAGCATTAGAATAGAATCAGTCCAGAGCCTGCTCCCTGCTGGCAGCAACACAGTCAGCACAGAATGAACAGTGGCATCTGCTCCCACGGCAGAAGTACCAGCAGGGAAAGCTTGTGCTGTGTCATTCAGCACACAAGCAGCTTTGCAAAGGGGTCACCATCATTGGAGTCTCTCCTCGGTTTCATACCTAAAAGTCCATTTGAATCCAAATTCTCAGGTGGTCTCTCTCAGCTGCCCAGCAGCACAGTGAGTACAGCACGAACGTTTGGCCTCTGCACCCACAGCAGAAGAGCAAGGATTGAAAGCTGGTGCTGGACCTGTTCAGCACACAATCCCCTTTACATTGGTGCCTCCATCGTTGCTTTCACTGCTAACACGCATACAGGAAAAGCATTAGAATAGAATCAGTCCAGAGCCTGCTCCCTGCTGGAAGCAACACAGTACAGAATGAACAGTGGCATCTGCTCACACGGCAGAAGGACCAGCAGGGAAAGCTAGTGCTGTGTCTCTTCAGCACACAAGCAGCTTTGCAACGGTGTCACCATCATTGCAGTCTCTCCTCGGTTTCATACCTAAAAGTCCATTTGAATCCAAACTCTCAGGTGGTCTCTCTCAGCTGCCCAGCAGCACAGTGAGGACAGCACGAACGTGTGGCCTCTGCTCCCACAGCAGAAGAGCCAGGATTGAAAGCTGGTGCTGGGCCAGTTCAGGACACAATCCCCTTTACATTGGTGCCTCCATCGTTGCTTTCACTGCTCACTTTCATACAGGAAAAGCATTTGAATGGAATCAGTCCAGAGCCTGCTCTCTGCTGCGCAGCAACACAGTCATCACAGAATGAACAGTGGACTCTGCTAACACAACAGAAGGACCAGCAGGGAAAGCTAGTGCTGGGCTTCTTCAGCACACAAGCAGCTTTGCAACGGTGTCACCATCATTGCAGTCTCTCCTCGGTTTCATACCTAAAAGTCCATTTGAATCCAAATTCTCAGGTGGTCTCTCTCAGCTGCCCAGCAGCACAGTGAGTACAGCACGAACGTTTGGCCTCTGCACCCACAGCAGAAGAGCCAGGATTGAAAGCTGGTGCTCGACCTGTTCAGCACACAATCACCTTTACATTGGTGCATCCATCGTTGCTTTCACTGCTAACACTCATACAGGAAAAGCATGAGAATAGAATCAGTCCAGAGCCTGCTCCCTGCTGGCAGCAACACAGTGAGCACAGAATGAACAGTGGCATCTGCTCCCACGGCAGCAGGACCAGCAGGGAAAGCTTGTGCTGTGTCATTCAGCACACAAGCAGCTTTGCAACGGGGTCACCATCATTGCAGTCTCTCCTCGGTTTCATACCTAAAAGACCATTTGAATCCAAATTCTCAGGTGGTCTCTCTCAGCTGCCCAGCAGCACAGTGAGTACAGCACGAACGTCTGGCCTCTGCTCCCACAGCAGAAGAGCCAGGATTGAAAGCTGGGGCTGGACCTGTTCAGCACACAATCCCCTTTACATTGGTGCCTCCATCGTTGCTTTCACTGCTCACATTCATTCAGGAAAAGCATTTGAATGGAATCAGTTCAGAGGCTGCTCTCTGCTGCGCAGCAACACAGTCAGCACAGAATGAACAGTGGCATCTGCTCCCCCAGCAAAAGGACCAGCAGGGAAAGCTAGTGCTGGGCCTCTTCAGCACACAAGCAGCTTTGCAATGGTGTCACCATCATTGCAGTCTCTCCTCGGTTTCATACCTAAAAGTCCATTTGAATCCATAATCTCAGGTGGTTATTCTCAGCTGCCCAGCAGCACAGTGAGTACAGCACGAACGTTTGGCCTCTGCTCCCACAGCAGAAGAGCCAGGATTGAAAGCTGGTGCTGGACCTGTTCAGCACACAATCACCTTTACATTGGTGCATCCATCGTTGCTTTCACTGTTCACATTCATTCAGGAAAAGCATTTGAATGGAATCAGTCCAGAGACTGCTCTCTGCTGCGCAGCAACACAATCAGCACAGAATGAACAGTGGCATCTGCCCCCACAGCAGAAGGACCAGCCGGGAAAGCTAGTGCTGGGCCTCTTCAGCACACAGTCAGCTTTGCAAAGGGGTCACCATCTTTGCAGTCTCTCCTCGGTTTCATACCTAAAAGTCCGTTTGAATCCAAATTCTCAGGTGGTCTCTCTCAGCTGCCCAGCAGCACAGTGAGTACAGCACGAACGTCTGGCCTCTGCTCCCACAGCAGAAGAGCCAGGATTGAAAGCTGGGGCTGGACCTGTTCAGCACACAATCACCTTTACATTGGTGCCTCCATCGTTGCTTTCAGTGCTCACTTTCATTCAGGACAAGCATTTGAATGGAATCAGTCCAGAGGCTGCTACCTGCTGGCAGCAACACAGCACAGAATGAACAGTGGCATCTGCTCACACGGCAGAAGGACCAGCAGGGAAAGCTAGTGCTCTGCTTCTTCAGCACACAAGCAGCTTTGCAACGGGGTCACCATCATTGCAGTCTCTCCTCGGTTTCATACCTAAAAGTCCAGTTGAATCCAAATTCTCAGGTGGTGTCTCTCAGCTGCCCAGCAGCACAGTGAGGACAGCACGAACGTTTGGCCTCTGCTCCCACAGCAGAAGAGCAAGGATTGAAAGCTGGTGCTGGACCTTTTCAGCACACAATCCCCTTTACATTGGTGCCTCCATCGTTGCTTTCACTGCTAACACGCATACAGGAAAAGCATTTGAATAGAATCAGTCCAGAGGCTGCTCCCTGCTGGCAGCAACACAGCACAGAATGAACAGTGTCATCTGCTCCCACGGCAGAAGGACCAGCAGGGAAAGCTAGTGCTCTGCTTCTTCAGCACAAAAGCAGCTTTGCAACGGGGTCACCATCATTGCAGTCTCTCCTCAGTTTCATACCTAAAAGTCCATTTGAATCCAAATTCTCAAGAGGTCTCTCCCAGCTGCCCAGCAGCACAGTTAGTACAGCACGAACGTTTGGCCTCTGCTCCCACAGCAGAAGAGCCAGGATTGAAAGCTGGTGCTGGACCTGTTCAGCACACAATCCCCTTTACATTGGTGCCTCCATCGTTGCTTTCACTGCTCAATTTCACACAGGAAAAGCATTTGAATGGAATCAGTCCAGAGCCTGCTCTCTGCTGCGCAGCAACACAGTCAGCACAGAATGAACAGTGGCATCTGCTAACACAGCAGAAGGACCAGCATTGAAAGCTAGTGCTGGGCTTCTTCAGCACACAAGCGGCTTTGCAACGGGGTCACCATCATTGCAGTCTCTCCTCGGTTTCATACCTAAAAGTCCATTTGAATCCAAATTCTCAGGTGGTCTCTCTCAGCTGCCCAGCAGCACAGTTAGTACAGCACGAACGTTTGGCATCTGCTCCCACAGCAGAAGAGCCAGGATTGAAAGCTGGTGCTGGACCTGTTCAGCACACAATCCCCTTTACATTGGTGCCTCCATCGTTGCTTTCACTGCTCACTTTCATACAGGAAAAGCATTTGAATGGAATCAGTCCAGAGCCTGCTCTCTGCTGCGCAGCAACACAGTCAGCACAGAATGAACAGTGGACTCTGCTAACACGGCAGAAGGACCAGCAGGGAAAGCTAGTGCTCGGCTTCTTCAGCACACAAGCAGCTTTGCAACGGTGTCACCATCATTGCAGTCTCTCCTCGGTTTCATACCTAAAAGTCCATTTGAATCCAAATTCTCAGGTGGTCTCTCTCAGCTGCCCAACAGCACAGTGAGTACAGCACGAACGTTTGGCATCTGCTCCCACAGCAGAAGAGCCAGGATTGAAAGCTGGTGCTGGACCTGTTCAGCACACAATCCCCTTTACATTGGTGCCTCCATCGTTGCTTTCACTGCTCACTTTCATACAGGAAAAGCATTTGAATGGAATCAGTCCAGAGCCTGCTCTCTGCTGCGCAGCAACACAGTCAGCACAGAATGAACAGTGGCATCTGCTCCCTCAGCAGAAGGACAAGCAGGGAAAGCTTGTGCTGGGACTCTTCAGCACACAAGCAGCTTTGCAACGGTGTCGCCATCATTGCAGTCTCTCCTCGGTTTCATACCTAAAAGTCCATTTGAATCCAAATTCTCAGGTGGTCTCTCTCAGCTGCCCAGCAGCACAGTGAGGACAGCACGAACGTTTGGCCTCTGCTCCCACAGCAGAAGAGCCAGGATTGAAAGCTGGTGCTGGACCTGTTCAGCACACAATCCCCTTTAAATTGGTGCCTCCTTCGTTGCTTTCACTGCTAACACGCATACAGGAAAAGCATTAGAATAGAATCAGTCCAGAGCCTGCACCCTGCTGGCAGCAACACAGTACAGAATGAACAGTGGCATCTGCTCACACGGCAGAAGGACCAGCAGGGAAAGCTAGTGCTGGGCTTCTTCAGCACACAAGCAGCTTTGCAACGGTGTCACCATCATTGCAGTCTCTCCTTGGTTTCATACCTAAAAGTCCATTTGAATCCAAATTCTCAGGTGGTCTCTCTCAGCTGCACAGCAGCACAGTGAGTACAGCACGAACGTGTGGCCTCTGCTCCCACAGCAGAAGAGCCAGGATTGAAAGCTGGTGCTGGACCTGTTCAGCACACAATCACCTTTACATTGGTTCCTCCATCGTTGCTTCACTGCTAACACTCATACAGGAAAAGCATTAGAATAGAATCAGTCCAGAGCCTGCTCCCTGCTGGCAGCAACACAGTCAGCACAGAATGAACAGTGGCATCTGCTCCCACGGCAGAAGTACCAGCAGGGAAAGCTTGTGCTGTGTCATTCAGCACACAAGCAGCTTTGCAAAGGGGTCACCATCATTGGAGTCTCTCCTCGGTTTCATACCTAAAAGTCCATTTGAATCCAAATTCTCAGGTGGTCTCTCTCAGCTGCCCAGCAGCACAGTGAGTACAGCACGAACGTTTGGCCTCTGCACCCACAGCAGAAGAGCAAGGATTGAAAGCTGGTGCTGGACCTGTTCAGCACGCAATCCCCTTTACATTGGTGCCTCCATCGTTGCTTTCACTGCTAACACGCATACAGGAAAAGCATTAGAATAGAATCAGTCCAGAGCCTGCTCCCTGCTGGAAGCAACACAGTACAGAATGAACAGTGGCATCTGCTCACACGGCAGAAGGACCAGCAGGGAAAGCTAGTGCTGTGTCTCTTCAGCACACAAGCAGCTTTGCAACGGTGTCACCATCATTGCAGTCTCTCCTCGGTTTCATACCTAAAAGTCCATTTGAATCCAAATTCTCAGGTGGTCTCTCTCAGCTGCCCAGCAGCACAGTGAGGACAGCACGAACGTGTGGCCTCTGCTCCCACAGCAGAAGAGCCAGGATTGAAAGCTGGTGCTGGACCTGTACAGCACACAATCACCTTTACATTGGTGCCTCCATCGTTGCTTTCACTGCTCACATTCATTCAGGAAAAGCATTTGAATGGAATCAGTCCAGAGCCTGCTCTCTGCTGCGAAGCAACACAGCACAGAATGAACAGTGGCATCTGCTCACACGGAAGAAGGACCAGCAGGGAAAGCTCGTGCTCTGCTTCTTCAGCACACAAGCAGCTTTGCAACGGGGTCACCATCATTGCAGTCTCTCCTCGGTTTCATACCTAAAAGTCCATTTGAATCCAAATTCTCAGGTGGTCTCTCTCAGCTGCCCAGCAGCACAGTGAGGACAGCACAAACGTTTGGCCTCTGCTCTCACAGCAGAAGAGCCTGGATTGAAAGCTGGTGCTGGACCTGTTCAGCACACAATCCCCTTTACATTGGTGCCTCCATCGTTGCTTTCACTGCTCACTTTCATACAGGAAATGCATTTGAATGGAATCAGTCCAGAGCCTGCTCCCTGCTGGCAGCAACACAGCACAGAATGAACAGTGGCATCTGCTCACACGGCAGATGGACCAGCAGGGAAAGCTAGTGCTCTGCTTCTTCAGCACACAAGCAGCTTTGCAACGGGGTCACCATCATTGCAGTCTCTCCTCGGTTTCATACCTAAAAGTCCAGTTGAATCCAAATTCTCAGGTGGTGTCTCTCAGCTGCCCAGCAGCACAGTGAGGACAGCACGAACGTTTGGCATCTGCTCCCACAGCAGAAGAGCCAGGATTGAAAGCTGGTGCGGGACCTGTTCAGCACACAATCACCTTTACATTGGTGCCTCCATCGTTGCTTTCACTGCTCACTTTCATACAGGAAAAGCATTTGAATGGAATCAGTCCAGAGCCTGCTCTCTGCTGCGCAGCAACACAGTCAGCACAGAATGAACAGTGGCATCTGCTCACACGGCAGAAGGACCAGCAGGGAAAGCTTGTGCTGTGTCCCTTCAGCACACAAGCAGCTTTGCAACGGGGTCACCATCATTGCAGTCTCTCCTCGGTTTCATACCTAAAAGTCCATTTGAATCCAAATTCTCAGGTGGTCTCTCTCAGCTGCCCAGCAGCACAGTGAGTACAGCACGAACGTTTGGCATCTGCTCCCACAGCAGAAGAGCCAGGATTGAAAGCTGGTGCTTGACCTGTTCAGCACACAATCACCTTTACATTGGTGCCTCCATCGTGCTTTCACTGCTCACTTTCATACAGGAAAAGCATTTGAATGGAATCAGTCCAGAGCCTGCTCTCTGCTGCGCAGCAACACAGCACAGAATGAACAGTGGACTCTGCTCACACGGCAGAAGGACCAGCAGGGAAAGCTAGTGCTCTGCTTCTTCAGCACACAAGCAGCTTTGCAACGGGGTCACCATCATTGCAGTCTCTCCTCGGTTTCATACCTAAAAGTCCATTTGAATCCAAATTCTCAGGTGGTCTCAGCTGCCCAGCAGCACAGTGAGTACAGCACGAATGTTTGGCATCTGCTCTCACAGCAGAAGAGCCAGGATTGAAAGCTGGTGCTGGACCTGTTCAGCACACAATCACCTTTACATTGGTGCCTCCATCGTTGCTTTCACTGCTCACTTTCATACAGGAAAAGCATTTGAATGGAATCAGTCCAGAGCCTGCTCTCTGCTGCGCAGCAACACAGTCAGCACAGAATGAACAGTGGCATCTGCTCACACGGGAGAAGGATCATCAGGGAAAGCTAGGGCTGTGTCTCTTCAGCACACAAGCAGCTTTGCAACGGGGTCACCATCATTGCAGTCTCTCCTCGGTTTCATACCTAAAAGTCCATTTGAATCCGAATTCTCAGGTGGTCTCAGCTGCCCAGCAGCACAGTGAGTACAGCACGAACGTTTGGCATCTGCTCCCACAGCAGAAGAGCCAGGATTGAAAGCTGGTCCTGGACCTGTTCAGCACACAATCACCTTTACATTGGTGCCTCCATCGTTGCTTTCACTGCTAACACTCATACAGGAAAAGCATTTGAATGGAATCCGTCCAGAGCCTGCTCTCTGCTGCGCAGCAACACAGTCAGCACAGAATGAACAGTGGCATCTGCTCACACGGCAGAAGGACCAGCAGGGAAAGCTAGTGCTGGGCCTCTTCAGCACACAAGCAGATTTGCAACGGTGTCACCATCATTGCAGTCTCTCCTTGGTTTCATACCTAAAAGTCCATTTGAATCCGAATTCTCAGGTGGTGTCGCTCAGCTGCCCAGCAGCACAGTGAGTACAGCATGAACGTTTGGCCTCTGCTCCCACAGCAGAAGAGCCAGGATTGAAAGCTGGTGCTGGACCTGTTCAGCACATAATCCCCTTTACATTGGTGCCTCCATCGTTGCTTTCACTGCTCACTTTCATTCAGGAAAAGCATTTGAATGGAATCAGTCCAGAGCCTGCTCTCTGCTGCGCAGCACCACAGTCAGCACAGAATGAACAGTGGCATCTGCTCACACGGCAGAAGGATCATCAGGGAAAGCTAGGGCTGTGTCTCTTCAGCACACAAGCAGCTTTGCAACGGGGTCACCATCATTTCAGTCTCTCCTCGGTTTCATACCTAAAAGTCCATTTGAATCCAAATTCTCAGGTGGTCTCTCTCAGCTGCCCAGCAGCACAGTGAGTACAGCACGAACGTTTGGCATCTGCTCCCACAGCAGAAGAGCAAGGATTGAAGGCTGGTGCTGGACCTGTTCAGCACACAATCCCCTTTACATTGGTGCCTCCATCGCTGCTTTCACTGCTAACACTCATACAGGAAAAACATTTGAATGGAATCAGTCCAGAGCCTGCTCCCTGCTGGCAGCAACACAGCACAGAATGAACAGTGGCATCTGCTCACACGGCAGAACGACCAGCAGGGAAAGCTAGTGCTGGGCCTCTTCAGCACACAAGCAGATTTGCAACGGGGTCACCATCATTGCAGTCTCTCCTCGGTTTCATACCTAAAAGTCCATTTGAATCCGAATTCTCAGGTGGTGTCGCTCAGCTGCCCAGCAGCACAGTGAGTACAGCACGAACGTTTGGCCTCTGCTCCCACAGCAGAAGAGCCAGGATTGAAAGCTGGTGCTGGACCTGTTCAGCACACAATCCCCTTTACATTGGTGCCTCCATCGTTGCTTTCACTGCTCACTTTCATACAGGAAAAGTATTTGAATGGAATCAGTCCAGAGCCTGCTCTCTGCTGCGCAGCAACACAGGCAGCACAGAATGAACAGTGTTTTCTGCTCGCACAGCAGAAGGAGCAGCAGGGAAAGCTAGTGCTGGGCTTCTTCAGCACACAAGCAGCTTTGCAACGGGGTCACCATCATTGCAGTCTCTCCTCGGTTTCATACCTAAAAGTCCATTTGAATCCAAATTCTCAGGTGGTCTCTCTCAGCTGCCCAGCAGCACAGTGAGTACAGCACGAACGTTTGGCATCTGCTCCCACAGCAGAAGAGCCAGGATTGAAAGCTGGTGCTGGACCTGTTCAGCACACAATCACCTTTACATTGGTGCCTCCATCGTTGCTTTCACTGCTCACATTCATACAGGAAAAGTGTCAGGTGGTTATTGAGTCAGAGTCCCAGACCCGCAAGCAGTGTCATCTTTCATCGGCGGAGGAAGAATGCAATCATACTCAATATGAGTGATAAGCAGACTTCGTTTATTGATTCAACTTGTCATCTTTTATACTCTTACAATGATTTATGCCTACTAGTCAGTTGCTGATAGGCTGCAAGCCTAAAGGTTACATTAATATACTTCTCCTACTTGCGGTTTACTTGCGGTTTAACGGCAGGCTAACATCCTTATTCCTGAGAGGGCACTTCCTCAAAGTTGTTTATCATACTTGTCCTCAATCGAACTTGACCTAGGGTTATTAGCGGTCGGTACTTTTCCACTGCCACGTCAATCTCGTAGCAGTAGAGATGTCAAGGCCGCTGAACCAGACTAGGCCGCAATCATCAAAACTGACTTTCTCGATACAGAGGGTCACTAGACCCACTGTGCCCTTTCTTTCTAAGCCATTCTTCAACAATTCCCCCTTTTTCTTTTTGGGCTATCAAAATCTGATCAGATGCCTTCATGAGCCCCCTTTTGATACACTTAAAAGCTATACAAATACAAATTCCTATTAAGCTAATTATGATTAAAAAGCGTATGCCTTCGATTAATAGTCCTTTCAGCCACCCCGTTATGCCCCAATTGCCAAGGTTGATTCCAAAAAATCCATTATCTTCCTGTAGCAATTGTACTCGTTGTTGCAAGGTTCGGATCCTCGCGTGGATAGACTCCGAATGGTCAGATAGATTAAAACAACACATTCCATCAAAATCCTCCCACCCATGTCCATGTGCTAACAATAAAAAATCTATAGCGGCGCGATTCTGTAATATAGCCTTGCGATTGCTACTAACATCCTTCATCAAATCGGTTAAAATTTCAGAAGTGAGGTTAGCTTGCTTGGCAGCCCAGCATGCCAATTTTTGTAGGTTAGCATTAGCAATTGCTGCCGAGCAGCCAGGACAAAATATACTGGCAAACAAATTTTCTGTCTTCCCTATCAAGGTTACTGAATCCTGACAGGTGTCTGACAGAACGTTCACACTGCGCTTGCTTCGAGTGCTATTTTTTGCCTTGATTTGTTCCATTGAAGGCGCTAAGAGGCCAAGCCTTCCCAAATAACATGGCCCTCCAAGTGGGAATCGCGGGATGCCTTGCCAAGCGCGATCACCACAGATCAAAAAGATTCCTTTAGGCAGGGCTAATGACCTGTCTGGGAAAAGTTCATATCGGTAACTTTCTTCTAATCCCACAGCCCCTCCACACCATGCTTGGGCGTTAGAGGCATTTTGTATCCCATAGACACCTGGTCCAGACACATCTGTCCATGCCTTAAGTGGCTCACATATTGTGCCCGTCGTGGTAGAGTTACATCTAACTTTACCTATTGGGGTGTCGGTTATCTTAGCACTAAAGCCAAAGCACAAGCCATCTCTGGTTTTGTTTACAGATCCTGCTAAATGCAATTCTTGTGGGTCCCATGGTAAGGGCTTATTTAGATGTTCGATTAGCCGGACAGACATCCAAGCCAAGGTTCGATTTGCAATATTACCAAGGGTGCAGCCTCCACACCAGACCTGTCGATTAGCCCCGGGCTGTCGGCAGGCTGTCTGATTTCTGTGACACCAGTCATCAGCGTCATTAGCCCTTTTTCCTTCCTGTCTTAATATAGTTAGATTGGTTAAGGAGACGTTGCTTACATACCCCACAAATTTTTCAGGCTCTAAAAAGGGTATACCAATTAGACAAGTGCGAAATGGGTCGGACACAGCTGTTAAGGACATACAAAAACTAGAAGTGTTGGTTTCTTTTGCCCAAGTTACCCACATGTTAGGCCTGTGGAGATGCTCCGGGCCAGCTTCCGTCCCCCGGGCTTCCACAACCGGGACGGAAGCGGCGACAAGTGCGATCCCAATCACTAGGCCTAATTTGCCACATGGTGGGGATGCCCACATTTTGACCACACTTTGAATCTAAGATTGTGGTGGCGGCTGTGGCCTGAAGACAATTAAGCTGTTGTTGTACCCGCCACTTCAGGTATCGTAAATTTAGATCCTCTCTGTTCTCAATTATTGGGTAGGCCGATAAAAAGAGAGCTCCAGTTTCCACAAAAAATGCTCTAAGGGGAGTGTTATCGTTACTGTGCTGCAATTCCCAACTACAATCTATGCAACAATTAAGTAGCCTCAACTGATGTTGAGAGACCCACCACCCTTTATGACACTTCCCACAGTTGATTTTTACCCAGGCAAGATGCGTTTCTTTCAAGCAAGCAAACCAATATCGCGGCAGAGCAAACTTATCACAAAGGGAGTTGAGTTCCCAGCTTAGGCATGTTTCTGCTTCTTCTTCCGTTCTATATGATAACCGGACCCCAAAGTGTCTCTCAATCGGTTCCAACAGCGGTCGTAGTACACTCTGCAGACGACGACGTCGCCTCGCTTCCGGGCTGTTCATTCAGGTGAACCGCGCGGGTCCACTTGGCCGGAATCCACTTGGGTCCTGTTGGTGTAAGCACGCACATATAACCCCTGCCTACATATTGTACCTCAACAGGCCCTTGCCATTGTCCAGTTTCTGGATCCTTGTATAACACTTTCATCTGAACCTGTCGTCGTTCCTGCACCCCGGCATGTATTCTGACTGGTGGCTCTTCCTCAGGGCCAAAGATACATAAATAATTCAATACAAACAATGTTTTTGAGACCCGTTCATGGACATCCTTTACATCTACAAACTTATCAAAATAACGCTTCAGCGTTTGGTTCATCCTTTCTACTATGGCCTGCCCTGTGGGAGAATGTGGGATTCCTGTCACATGTCAGACTCCCCACTGTTGACAGAATTTTCTCATTTTCTCAGAGGTATAGGCTGGACCATTATCTGTTTTAATTTCTTTTGGCACCCCCATGACTGCAAAACAGCTCGTTAGGTGCCGTATCACATGAATAGCCTTTTCTCCCACCTGTGCGGTGGCCCATACAAAGTGACTGTAAGTATCAATGGTAACGTGCACATATTTTAGCCTTCCAAATTCAGATACATGCGTAACATCCATCTGCCATATCTCACAGGACCTCAACCCCCGAGGATTGACTCCAACCCCCAGGCCAGGCCCATGATGACTACATTGCGGACAAGTTTTCACAATTCCCTTTGCCTCTTCTATGGTGATATTGAACTGAGACCTTAACCCTCGTGCATTCTGATGGAATATGTTATGCGCTTCCCTGGCCCTTACAAAGTCATTTAAAGGTACTGCATGCATGACTAATTGATCCGCCTTGTCATTTCCTTCCCCTAGCCCCACTGTCCACATATGGCTCCTTATATGGATGACCGAATAAGGGACCGACCGAAGGCTCAGTGCAGTCTGCAATTGTCTAAAAAGTTCATTAAGTCTGGGATTGGCAACTTCTTTTACTCGAGCATCCTCTATCCTTTCCATCACCCCAGCTACATAAAGTGAATCTGTCACGACGTTGAGTGGTACGGTAATCCAGTACTCTACGGCCCACGTTACTGCGGCAAGTTCCAGCGTCTGCAGCGAGTCCCCAGGGACAGCATTCAGCAAATGGTGGTGCCATTCACCGTCAGCCATCCAGGTAATTGCTGCTCGCATAGACCTCTTGCCTGCATCTGTAAAGACCGTGAGCGCATCCTTTACTGGAGTCTCACTCCTTAGTGGCCGCCGTATCCACTCATTGCGACTGATCCACTGCACTAGGGGTGATTTTACCGGCTCTATGATAATTGGAGAATATTCTGACAGCAGGCTGTCTCGTAGCCCTGGGCTGTGTTGCAGGTACCAGTCAATGTCCTCCTTGGATATCGGCAACTGTATAGAATGTGGTTCTTTTCCTGTTATTTGTAAAATTCTGGTTCGGCCCTTTTTAATTAACTCTGCTAAGTTTTCTACTTTGGGCTGAATCGACTTTTTTGGCTGCAAACTTGTAAATACCCACTCCAAGATCTTAAGCTCGCTTTTCTCCCCCTTTTTCTTTTTAAATTGCGTCAAGGCGCCTAATAACTGATGGTGAGTATGCCAAATAGTAAGATCGATGGGGAGAGCAAGACTGCGTCTTGAAACAAAATGTTCTGTGATCTGTTCAGCAAGTGTCTGAATTACAGTAGCTTGTTCCATTGTAACGTCCACCTTGGCAGCAGGATCCGTGCCTTTGAGTAGTGGACGAAGAACCTCAAGCTGATGGGTGGGAATGCCAACTACCGGGCAAATCCACTGGATATCTCCTAACAATTTCTGCGCATCGTTGAGGGTTTTTATTTCCGTCCTAAGTTGTATCTTTTGAGGACGTATTTGAGAGTCCGTAATCTTCCAGCCAAGATAAAGCCACGGCGCTTTCTGTTGGATTTTTTCTTCTGCTACGACCAGGCCTTTGGAGTTTAACTGTTGTCGCAAGGTCTGTAATTGGTGTTGGTCAAATGGCTGCTGTTGTGCAAACAAAATATCATCCATATAATGATATATAAAGACGCCCTTCCATAGTTGCCTGATGGGTTGTAAAGCATTGTCGACAAAAAACTGACATAAGGTGGGACTGTTCTTCATCCCTTGAGGCAGCACCGTCCATTCGAAGCGCTGAGCAGGGGCTTCCCTATTAATTGCTGGCAAGGTAAAAGCAAAACGCTGGGTATCTTGTGGATGTAAACTGATGGTAAAGAAGCAGTCCTTGAGATCAATCACCAAAAGGTGCCAAGATTCCGGCAGCATTGCAGGATTAGGTAGACCAGGCTGTAGCGCCCCCATGGCTTGCATCTGGTCGTTAACAGCTCGGAGGTCGTGTAACAGACGGTACTTCCCAGATTTTTTCCCGATCACAAAAATTGGAGTATTCCAAGGGCTCGTAGACAGTTTTAGGTGTCCCTGACTGAACTGTTCTTGCACTAAGTGATGTGCAGCTTGCAGGCTTTCCAATTTTAACGGCCACTGTTCGATCCATACTGGGTTATCGGTAGTCCATTTTAGCGGGATCGGGAAAGCCCATTGTGCAGTGGCCGTCAGCCAAAATTTGGACCTTGGTCGGTAGTTAGAATTGCTCCCATCTGATCGAGCACATCTCTACCAACGAGTCCTTGCACTCCCTCAGGTAATTTCATTACAGTAACAAAGGTGTTAGCTTGACATCCACCTATGTATATCTGGACTCTATCGACACTTTGTTGAACTGATGAATGGCCTCCAACCCCTTCCACTCCTCTGGTGGTAGATCGGAGGGGCCAGCGCTGGGGCCAATAGTTGCTGTCTATGATAGTCAAGTCCGCACCCGTATCGAGAAGTAATGCAAGGGTCACAGTCTCATTCCGAGCACATAGTTGCGCAGTCACAATTGGCCTCTTTTTCATAGAGAGGGTGAGCATAGCCGCTACCCCTGTAGATCCAAACCCCTGATCATTTCTTTCTTGGTTACTAAGAGACGTCATGCCCTTTGTGACTTGTGCTATTGGGACTAGCTGTGCAACGCGGCTCCCCGCCGGGATATGGAGCGGCGGAAATAAGGTGTACATCACAATGTCAATTCGTCCCTGGTAATCGGCATCGATGACTCCCGGCAAAATCATTAGTCCTTTGAGTCCGGTAGATGATCACCCTAACAATAGTGCTCCAACAGCTTGCCCGTTGATGATGAGCGGACCATAAACTGGCGATGCGACGCGTTGTGGTTTGCTGTCAATCAAGGTAATATCTACTGCTGTTGCCAGGTCCAGCCCAAGGCTCCCTCTGGTAGCTGGTCGTAGCTGGCAGGAGGGCCTTGCGGGTCCGGTGGCCCTTGTTGCTGCATCACGGGAGTTTGAAGCGCTGGAGCAGCTACTGTTGTCTGCGGCTCGACGCGCTCTGCTGGCCGTTTCCCGAGCGATAACAGGCTGCGGTATTATGGTTGCTCGACTTGCAGTTTTCACACCACACTTGACCTGCGCGACAGTCTCGCCGAATATGCCCGTCACGGCCACAGCGAAAACATTTATTGTGTCGTCTGCCAGAAGAGCCCTTTCGTTGCTCGCCTTTATCTGGAGGCCTCAGCGGAGCTAACGCAGCAAAAACTTGTTGTGTCGCTTGCTGCTGTGCTACGAGGGCTTGCTGTTGGGCTTGCAGGAAATCTTTCCCTAGATTTTTCACCGCCTCTACTAACATCGCTTGCGCACCTACCGGCACCCTGCTCATTCTTTCTAACATCATCTCGATAGTCGCATCAACCGGCAACGTCACTAGCACACTCCTTGTTGATGAATTTGTATTCTGTAAAACACACTGCCTGAGTAGTGCCCCATGCATCCAGTCGGGAACATCTGATTGTTCTATGGCACTGGTCAATCTGTCTACGAATGCAGAGAAAGGCTCCTCTCTTCCCTGTTTAATATTCATATATGATGGGGACGGGGGTGTTGTTTTAACTAACTCTATGGCTGCCTTAGCCGTTCTCATTGCTTCTAGGCACCTCTCCGGTCCCATCTCCAGCTGTGCTCTAACCGTAATAAAGGGTCCTGACCCCATCAGCTGTTCAACAGTGACCCCCCTCAGTGGATCATTATCTCCTCTGGGCTGCTTCACTGAGGCTTCACAGAGTTGCTGCCAATGTGCTTGCCACAATAAAATCTGCGACTGCGTCATTATCATTCTCATTATTACCTTAATGTCTTCGGGACACAATAGCGTGCTTCCCCATATATAATTCATGAACTGCTTCGTTGGCTCCCCATGCAGCCCAGCGTCATTTACTGTCTGCCTTAATTGTGATAACATTTTCCAACTAATTGGATTATGCTCCCCGTGCACATCCCCATGTTCGTTAATATTGAACATTACTGGGAAGGCTAAACTTGACAGTATCCCTGTTCCTTCCTCAGTTATCGCATCTTCCATAACCTTCTGCCAATTCGTCCCTGTCACTCGCCTCCTAATAGAATCTGATTCCGTGACCGGTTCCGTTTTATCCTCCGTATCACTATCTGTCTCTTGTCTTGGCTCCTTTGAGTGTTTACTCACAGGCACCTTTTGCCAGCATGGCTCTGGAGGTATCCGTGTACCACTAAACATCACCCCTCCTCCTGTCGGAGCCTGCGTGGCTCTACTAGAGAATGTAGAGAGGCCACAGTCGGCTGTGGAGGATGGGGAAGGCCCCCCCTGCTCCAGTTTTGCCGAGGCGACTGCCGCAAGACCTTTTTCAATCTTATAACGTTTTATATTGTTAATGATTTCACGCCAAGGTTTCATCAGTTTCCTTGCTGTTTTGTCATCATCTATCACCCTGTCCCACAAATAATCTCCTAGCTTACGCCACTCCTCCTCTTCAAATATATCCTCTGAGCTCCTAAAACACCCCTGTGTACGCCCTGTTGCCACTAGTCCCGCTAGTGCTTTAACGCAACTTTTATCAACCCCCCGCTTTTCTAAAAAGCCTTCTAAAATTTCTAGGGCTGCTTCAAGATCCATAACCTCTTATCTTTTATAAAGCGCGCTGTCTTACCCTAATGTCCCGTTCCTGCAGCTCCTCAGCCTGTAGCCCTGGCAGCGGCCGTCTTCAGTCGGACCGGACCTCGGAGTCGACACACCGCAACAGTGTTGAGTCGCTCTTGCCCACCGGTGGCTGCTCCCGGTGCCGTGTTCCTGTCCGCCAATCCGTCGTGGTGACACCGACTTCGGGTCCCTGTTCGGGCGCCAAATGTCGGGTGGTTATTGAGTCAGAGTCCCAGACCCGCAAGCAGTGTCATCTTTCATCTGCGGAGGAAGAATGAAATCAGACTCAATATGAGTCATAAGCAGACTTCGTTTATTGATTCAACTTGTCATCTTTTATACTCTTACAATGATTTACGCCTACTAGTCAGTTGCTGAGAGGCTGCAAGCCTAAAGGTTACATTAATATACTTCTCCTACTTGCGGTTTACTTGCGGTTTAACGGCAGGCTAACATCCTTATTCCTGAGAGGGCACTTCCTCAAAGTTGTTTATCATACTTGTCCTCAACCGAACTTGACCTAGGGTTATTAGCGGTCGGTACTTTTCCACTGCCAAGTCAATCTCGTAGCAGTAGAGATGTCAAGGCCGCTGAACCAGACTAGGCCGCAATCATCAAAACTGACTTTCTCGATACAGAGGGTCACTAGACCCACTGTGCCCTTTCTTTCTAAGCCATTCTCCAACAATACAGGAAAAGCATTTGAATGGAATCAGTCCAGAGCCTGCTCTCTGCTGGCAGCAACACAGTCAGCACAGAATGAACAGTGGCATATGCTCCCACAGCAGAAGGACCAGCAGGGAAAGCTAGTGCTGGGCCTCTTCAGCACACAAGCAGCTTTGCAACGGTGTCACCATCATTGCAGTCTCTCCTTGGTTTCATACCTAAAAGTCCATTTGAATCCAAATTCTCAGGTGGTCTCTCTCAGTCGCCAAGCAGCACAGTGAGTACAGCACGAACGTTTGGCCTCTGCTCCCACAGCAGAAGAGCCAGGATTGAAAGCTGGTGACGGACCTGTTCAGCACACAATCACCTTTACATTGGTGCCTCCATCGTTGCTTTCACTGCTCACTTACATACAGGAAAAGCATTTGAATGGAATCAGTCCAGAGCCTGCTCTCTCTGCTGACAGCAACACAGTCAGCACAGAAAGAACAGTGGCATCTGCTCCCACGGCAGAAGGACCAGCAGGGAAAGCTAGTGCTGTGCCTCTTCAGCACACAAGCAGCTTTGCAACGGTGTCACCATCATTGCAGTCTCTCCTCGGTTTCATACCTAAAAGTCCATTTGAATCCAAATTCTCAGGTGGTCTCTCTCAGCTGCCAAGCAGCACAGTGAGTACAGCACGAACGTTTGGCCTCTGCTCCCACAGCAGTAGAGCCAGGATTGAAAGCTGGTGCTGGACCTGTTCAGCACACAATCTGAGTACAGCACGAACTTTTGGCCTCTGCTCCCACAGCAGAAGAGCCAGGATTGAAAGCTGGTGCTGGACCTGTTCAGCACACAATCCCCTTTACATTGGTGCCTCCATCGTTGCTTTCACTGCTCACTTTCATACAGGAAAAGCATTTGAATGGAATCAGTCCAGAGCCTGCTCTCTGCTGGCAGCAACACAGTCAGCACAGAATGATCAGTGGCATCTGCTCCCACAGCAGAAGGACCAGCAGGGAAAGCTGGTGCTGGGCCTCTTCAGCACACAGTCAGCTTTGCTACGGTGAAACCATCATTGCAGTTTCTCCTCGGTTTCATACCTAAAAGTCCATTTGAATCCAAATTCTCAGGTGGTGTCTCTCAGCTGCCCAGCAGCACAGTGAGTACAGCACGAACGTTTGGCCTCTGCTCCCACAGCAGAAGAGCCAGGATTGAAAGCTGGTGCTGGACCTGTTCAGCACACAATCGCCGTTACATTGGTGCATCCATCGTTGCTTTCACTGCTCACTTTCATACAGGAAAAGCATTTGAATGGAATCAGTCCAGAGGCTGCTCTCTGCTGCGCAGCAACACAGTCAGCACAGAATGAACAGTGGCATCTAATCCCACAGCAGAAGGACCAGCAGGGAAAGCTAGTGCTGGGCCTCTTCAACACACAAGCAGCTTTCCTACGGTGACACCATCATTGCAGTCTCTCCTCGGTTTCATTCCTAAAAGTCCATTTGCATCCAAATTCTCAGGTGGAATCTCTCAGCTGCCCAGCAGCACAGTGAGTACAGCACGAACGTTTGGCCTCTGCTCCCACAGCAGAAGAGCCAGGATTGAAAGCTGGGGCTGGACCTGTTCAGCACACAATCACCTTGACATTGGTGCCTCCATCGTTGCTTTCACTGCTCACTTTCATACAGGAAAAGCATTTGAATGGAATCAGTCCAGAGCCTGCTCTCTGCTGGCAGCAACACAGTCAGCACAGAATGATCAGTGGCATCTGCTCCCACAGCAGAAGGACCAGCAGGGAAAGGTGGTGCTGGGCCTCTTCAGCACACAGTCAGCTTTGCTACGGTGAAACCATCATTGCAGTTTCTCCTCGGTTTCATACCTAAAAGTCCATTTGAATCCAAATTCTCAGGTGGTGTCTCTCAGCTGCCCAGCAGCACAGTGAGTACAGCACGAACGTTTGGCCTCTGCTCCCACAGCAGAAGAGCCAGGATTGAAAGCTGGTGCTGGACCTGTTCAGCACACAATCGCCGTTACATTGGTGCATCCATCGTTGCTTTCACTGCTCACTTTCATACAGGAAAAGCATTTGAATGGAATCAGTCCAGAGGCTGCTCTCTGCTGCGCAGCAACACAGTCAGCACAGAATGAACAGTGGCATCTAATCCCACAGCAGAAGGACCAGCAGGGAAAGCTAGTGCTGGGCCTCTTCAACACACAAGCAGCTTTCCTACGGTGACACCATCATTGCAGTCTCTCCTCGGTTTCATTCCTAAAAGTCCATTTGCATCCAAATTCTCAGGTGGAATCTCTCAGCTGCCCAGCAGCACAGTGAGTACAGCACGAACGTTTGGCCTCTGCTCCCACAGCAGAAGAGCCAGGATTGAAAGCTGGGGCTGGACCTGTTCAGCACACAATCACCTTTACATTGGTGCCTCCATCGTTGCTTTCACTGCTCACTTTCATACAGGAAAAGCATTTGAATGGAATCAGTCCAGAGCCTGCTCTCTGCTGCGCAGCAACACAGTCAGCACAGAATGAACAGTGGCATCTGCTCCCACAGCAGAAGGACCAGCAGGGAAAGCTGGTGCTGGGCCTCTTCAGCACACAGTCAGCTTTGCTACGGTGAAACCATCATTGCAGTTTCTCCTCGGTTTCATACCTAAAAGTCCATTTGAATCCAAATTCTCAGGTGGTCTCAGCTGCCAAGCAGCACAGTGAGTACAGCACGAACGTTTGGCATCTGCTCCCACAGCAGAAGAGCAAGGATTGAAAGTTGGTGATGGACCTGTTCAGCACACAATCACCTTTACATTGGTGCCTCCATCGTTGCTTTCACTGCTCACTTTCATACAGGAAAAGCATTTGAATAGAATCAGTCCAGAGCCTGCTCCCTGCTGGCAGCAACACAGCACAGAATGAACAGTGGCATCTGCTCACACAGCAGAAGGACCAGCAGGGAAAGCTAGGGCTGGGCCTCTTCAGCACACAAGCAGCTTTGCAAAGGGGTCACCATCATTGCAGTCTCTCCTCGGTTTCATACCTAAAAGTCCATTTGAATCCGAATTCTCAGGTGGTCTTAGCTGCCCAGCAGCACAGTGAGTACAGCACGAACGTTTGGCATCTGCTCCCACAGCAGAAGAGCAAGGATTGAAAGCTGGTGCTGGACCTGCTCAGCACACAATCACCTTTACATTGGTGCCTCCATCGTTGCTTTCACTGCTCACTTTCATACAGGAAAAGCATTTGAATGGAATCAGTCCAGAGCCTGCTCTCTGCTGCGCAGCAACACAGTCAACACAGAATGAACAGTGGCATCTGCTCACACGGCAGAAGGACCAGCAGGGAAAGCTAGTGCTGGGCTTCTTCAGCACACAAGCAGCTTTGCAACGGGGTCACCATCATTGCAGTCTCTCCTCGGTTTCATACCTAAAAGTCCATTTGAATCCAAATTCTCAGGTGGTCTCTCTGAGCTGCCCAGCAGCCAGTGAGTACAGCGCGAACGTTTGGCATCTGCTCCCACAGCAGAAGAGCAAGGATTGAAAGCTGGTGCTGGACCTGTTCAGCACACAATCACCTTTACATTGGTGCCTCCATCGTTGCTTTCACTGCTCACTTTCATACAGGAAAAGCATTTGAATGAAATCAGTCCAGAGCCTGCTCTCTGCTGCGCAGCAACACAGTCAGCACAGAATGAACAGTGGATTCTGCTCACACGGCAGAAGGACCAGCAGGGAAAGCTAGTGCTGGGCCTCTTCAGCACACAAGCAGCTTTGCAACGGGGTCACCATCATTGCAGTCTCTCCTCGGTTTCATACCTAAAAGTCCATTTGATTCCAAATTCTCAGGTGGTCTCTCTCAGCTGCCCAGCAGCACAGTGAGTACAGCACGAACGTTTGGCCTCTGCTGCCACAGCAGAAGAGCCAGGATTGAAAGCTGGTGCTGGACCTGTTCAGCACACAATCCCCTTTACATTCGTGCCTCCATCGTTGTTTTCACTGCTCACTTTCATACAGGAAAAGCATTTGAATGGAATCAGTCCAGAGCCTGCTCTCTGCTGCGCAGCAACACAGTCAGCACAGAATGAACAGTGGCATCTGCTCACACGGCAGAAGGACCAGCAGGGAAAGCTAGTGCTGGGCCTCTTCAGCACACAAGCAGCTTTGCAACGGTGTCACCATCATTCCAGTCTCTCCTCAGTTTCATACCTAAAAGTCCATTTGAATCCGAATTCTCAGGTGGTGTCTCTCTGCTGCCCAGCAGCACAGTGAGTACAGCACGAACGTTTGGCCTCTGCTCCCGCAGTAGAAGAGCCAGGATTGAAAGCTGGTGCTGGACCTGTTCAGCACACAATACCCTTTACATTGGTGCCTCCATCGTTGCTTTCACTGCTCACTTTCATACCGGAAAAGCATTTGAATGGAATCAGTCCAGAGCCTGCTCTCTGCTGCGCAGCAACAGAGTCAGCACAGAATGAACAGTGGCATCTGCTCACACGGCAGAAGGACCAGCAGGGAAAGCTAGTGCCGGGCCTCTTCAGCACACAAGCAGCTTTGCAACGGGGTCACCATCATTGCAGTCTCTCCTCGGTTTCATACCTAAAAGTCCATTTGAATCCAAATTCTCAGGTGGTCTCTCTCAGCTGCCCAGCAGCACAGTGAGTACAGCACGAACATTTGGCCTCTGCTCCCACAGCAGAAGAGCAAGGATTGAAAGCTGGTGCTGGACCTGCTCAGCACACAATCACCTTTACATTGGTGCCTCCATCGTTGCTTTCACTGCTCACTTTTATACAGGAAAAGCATTTGAATGGAATCAGTCCAGAGGCTGCTATCTGCTGCGCAGCAACACAGACAACACAGAATGAACAGTGGCATCTGCTCACACGGCAGAAGGACCAGCAGGGAAAGCTAGTGCTGGGCTTCTTCAGCACACAAGCAGCTTTGCAACGGGGTCACCATCATTGCAGTCTCTCCTCGGTTTCATACCTAAAAGTCCATTTGAATCCAAATTCTCAGGTGGTCTCTCTGAGCTGCCCAGCAGCCAGTGAGTACAGCGCGAACGTTTGGCATCTGCTCCCACAGCAGAAGAGCAAGGATTGAAAGCTGGTGCTGGACCTGTTCAGCACACAATCACCTTTACATTGGTGCCTCCATCGTTGCTTTCACTGCTCACTTTCATACAGGAAAAGCATTTGAATGAAATCAGTCCAGAGCCTGCTCTCTGCTGCGCAGCAACACAGTCAGCACAGAATGAACAGTGGATTCTGCTCACACGGCAGAAGGACCAGCAGGGAAAGCTAGTGCTGGGCTTCTTCAGCACACAAGCAGCTTTGCAACGGGGTCACCATCATTGCAGTCTCTCCTCGGTTTCATACCTAAAAGTCCATTTGATTCCAAATTCTCAGGTGGTCTCTCTCAGCTGCCCAGCAGCACAGTGAGTACAGCACGAACGTTTGGCCTCTGCTGCCACAGCAGAAGAGCCAGGATTGAAAGCTGGTGCTGGACCTGTTCAGCACACAATACCCTTTACATTTGTGCCTCCATCGTTGTTTTCACTGCTCACTTTCATACAGGAAAAGCATTTGAATGGAATCAGTCCAGAGCCTGCTCTCTGCTGCGCAGCAACACAGTCAGCACAGAATGAACAGTGGCATCTGCTCACACGGCAGAAGGACCAGCAGGGAAAGCTAGTGCTGGGCCTCTTCAGCACACAAGCAGCTTTGCAACGGTGTCACCATCATTCCAGTCTCTCCTCAGTTTCATACCTAAAAGTCCATTTGAATCCGAATTCTCAGGTGGTGTCTCTCTGCTGCCCAGCAGCACAGTGAGTACAGCACGAACGTTTGGCCTCTGCACCCGCAGCAGAAGAGCCAGGATTGAAAGCTGGTGCTGGACCTGTTCAGCACACAATACCCTTTACATTGGTGCCTCCATCGTTGCTTTCACTGCTCACTTTCATACCGGAAAAGCATTTGAATGGAATCAGTCCAGAGCCTGCTCTCTGCTGCGCAGCAACAGAGTCAGCACAGAATGAACAGTGGCATCTGCTCACACGGCAGAAGGACCAGCAGGGAAAGCTAGTGCTGGGCCTCTTCAGCACACAAGCAGCTTTGCAACGGTGTCACCATCATTGCAGTCTCTCCTCGGTTTCATACCTAAAAGTCCATTTGAATCCAAATTCTCAGGTGGTCTCTCTCAGCTGCCCAGCAGCACAGTGAGTACAGCACGAACATTTGGCCTCTGCTCCCACAGCAGAAGAGCAAGGATTGAAAGCTGGTGCTGGACCTGCTCAGCACACAATCACCTTTACATTGGTGCCTCCATCGTTGCTTTCACTGCTCACTTTTATACAGGAAAAGCATTTGAATGGAATCAGTCCAGAGGCTGCTATCTGCTGCGCAGCAACACAGACAACACAGAATGAACAGTGGCATCTGCTCACACGGCAGAAGGACCAGCAGGGAAAGCTAGTGCTGGGCTTCTTCAGCACACAAGCAGCTTTGCAACGGGGTCACCATCATTGCAGTCTCTCCTCGGTTTCATACCTAAAAGTCCATTTGAATCCAAATTCTCAGGTGGTCTCTCTGAGCTGCCCAGCAGCCAGTGAGTACAGCGCGAACGTTTGGCATCTGCTCCCACAGCAGAAGAGCAAGGATTGAAAGCTGGTGCTGGACCTGTTCAGCACACAATCACCTTTACATTGGTGCCTCCATCGTTGCTTTCACTGCTCACTTTCATACAGGAAAAGCATTTGAATGAAATCAGTCCAGAGCCTGCTCTCTGCTGCGCAGCAACACAGTCAGCACAGAATGAACAGTGGATTCTGCTCACACGGCAGAAGGACCAGCAGGGAAAGCTAGTGCTGGGCTTCTTCAGCACACAAGCAGCTTTGCAACGGGGTCACCATCATTGCAGTCTCTCCTCGGTTTCATACCTAAAAGTCCATTTGATTCCAAATTCTCAGGTGGTCTCTCTCAGCTGCCCAGCAGCACAGTGAGTACAGCACGAACTTTTGGCCTCTGCTGCCACAGCAGAAGAGCCAGGATTGAAAGCTGGTGCTGGACCTGTTCAGCACACAATCACCTTTACATTGGTGCCTCCATCGTTGTTTTCACTGCTCACTTTCATACAGGAAAAGCATTTGAATGGAATCAGTCCAGAGCCTGCTCTCTGCTGCGCAGCAACACAGTCAGCACAGAATGAACAGTGGCATCTGCTCACACGGCAGAAGGACCAGCAGGGAAAGCTAGTGCTGGGCCTCTTCAGCACACAAGCAGCTTTGCAACGGTGTCACCATCATTCCAGTCTCTCCTCAGTTTCATACCTAAAAGTCCATTTGAATCCGAATTCTCAGGTGGTGTCTAACTGCTGCCCAGCAGCACAGTGAGTACAGCACGAACGTTTGGCCTCTGCTCCCGCAGCAGAAGAGCCAGGATTGAAAGCTGGTGCTGGACCTGTTCAGCACACAATACCCTTTACATTGGTGCCTCCATCGTTGCTTTCACTGCTCACTTTCATACCGGAAAAGCATTTGAATAGAATCAGTCCAGAGCCTGCTCTCTGCTGCGCAGCAACAGAGTCAGCACAGAATGAACAGTGGCATCTGCTCACACGGCAGAAGGACCAGCAGGGAAAGCTAGTGCTGGGCCTCTTCAGCACACAAGCAGCTTTGCAACGGGGTCACCATCATTGCAGTCTCTCCTCGGTTTCATACCTAAAAGTCCATTTGAATCCAAATTCTCAGGTGGTCTCTCTCAGCTGCCCAGCAGCACAGTGAGTACAGCACGAACATTTGGCCTCTGCTCCCACAGCAGAAGAGCCAGGATTGAAAGCTGGTGCTGGACCTGTTCAGCACACAATCACCTTTACATTGGTGCCTCCATCGTTGCTTTCACTGCTCAATTTCATACAGGAAAAGCATTTGAATGGAATCAGTCCAGAGCCTGCTCTCTGCAGCGCAGCAACACAGTCAGCACAGAATGAACAGTGGCATCAGCTCACACGGCAGAAGGACCAGCAGTGAAAGCTAGTGCTGGGCTTCTTCAGCACACAAGCAGCTTTGCAACGGGGTCACCATCATTGCAGTCTCTCCTGGGTTTCATACCTAAAAGTCCATTTGAATCCAAATTCTCAGGTGGTCCCTCTCAGCTGCCCAGCAGCACAGTGAGTACAGCACGAACGTTTGGCCTCTGCTCCCACAGCAGAAGAGCAAGGATTGAAAGCTGTTGCTGGACCTGTTCAGCACACAATCACCTTTACATTGGTGCCTCCATCGTTGCTTTCACTGCTCACTTTCATACAGGAAAAGCATTTGAATGGAATCAGTCCAGAGCCTGTTCTCTGCTGCGCAGCAACACAGTCAGCACAGAATGAACAGTGGCATCTGCTCACACGGGAGAAGGATCATCAGGGAAAGCTAGTGCTGGGCCTCTTCAGCACACAAGCAGCTTTGCAACGGGGTCACCATCATTGCAGTCTCTCCTCGGTTTCATACCTAAAAGTCCATTTGAATCCAAATTCTCAGGTGGTCACTCTCAGCTGCCCAGCAGCACAGTAAGTACAGCACAAACGTTTGGCATCTGCTCCCACAGCAGAAGAGCCAGGATTGAAAGCTGGTGCTGGACCTGTTCAGCACACAATCCCCTTTACATTGGTGCCTCCATCGTTGCTTTCACTGCTCACTTTCGTACAGGAAAAGCATTTGAATGGAATCAGTCCAGAGCCTGCTCTCTGCTGCACAGCAACACAGTCAGCACAGAATGAACAGTGGCATCTGCTCCCACGGGAGAAGGATCATCAGGGAAAGCTGGTGCTGGGCCTCTTCAGCACACAAGCAGCTTTGCAACGGGGTCACCATCATTGCAGTCTCTCCTCGGTTTCATACCTAAAAGTCCATTTGAATCCGAATTCTCAGGTGGTCTCAGCTGCCCAGCAGCGCAGTGAGTACAGCACGAACGTTTGGCATCTGATCCCACAGCAGAAGAGCAAGGATTGAAAGCTGGTGATGGACCTGTTCAGCACACAATCACCTTTACATTGGTGCCTCCATCGTTGCTTTCACTGCTCACTTTCATACAGGAAAAGCATTTGAATGGAATCAGTCCAGAGGCTGCTATCTGCTGCGCAGCAACACAGTCAGCACAGAATGAACAGAGGCATCTGCTCACACGGCAGAAGGACCAGCAGGGAAAGCTAGTGCTGGGCCTCTTCAGCACACAAGCAGCTTTGCAACGGGGTCACCATCATTGCAGTCTCTCCTCGGTTTCATACCTAAAAGTCCATTTGAATCCAAATTCTCAGGTGGTCTCTCTCAGCTGCCCAGCAGCACAGTGAGTACAGCACGAACGTTTGGCCTCTGCTCCCACAGCAGAAGAGCCAGGATTGAAAGCTGGTGCTGGACCTGTTCAGCACACAATCCCCTTTACATTCGTTCCTCCATCGTTGCTTTCACTGCTAACACTCATACAGGAAAAGCATTTGAATGGAATCAGTCCAGAGCCTGCTCCCTGCTGGCAGCCACACAGTCAGCACAGAATGAACAGTGGCATCTGCTCACACGGCAGAAGGACCAGCAGGGAAAGCTAGTGCTGGGCTTCTTCAGCACACAAGCAGCTTTGCAACGGGGTCACCATCATTGCAGTCTCTCCTCGGTTTCATACCTAAAAGTCCATTTGAATCCAAATTCTCAGGTGGTCCCTCTCAGCTGCACAGCAGCACAGTGAGTACAACACGAACGTTTGGCCTCTGCTCCCACAGCAGAAGAGCAAGGATTGAAAGCTGGTGCTGGACCTGTTCAGCACACAATCCCCTTTACATTGGTGCCTCCATCGTTGCTTTCACTGCTCACTTTCATGCAGGAAAAGCATTTGAATGGAATCAGTCCAGAGCCTGCTCTCTGCTGCGCAGCAACACAGTCAGCACAGAATGAACAGTGGCATCTGCTCACACGGGAGAAGGATCATCAGGGAAAGCTAGTGCTGGGCCTCTTCAGCACACAAGCAGCTTTGCAACGGGGTCACCATCATTGCAGTCTCTCCTCGGTTTCATACCTAAAAGTCCATTTGAATCCAAATTCTCAGGTGGTCACTCTCAGCTGCCCAGCAGCACAGTAAGTACAGCACGAACGTTTGGCATCTGCTCCCACAGCAGAAGAGCAAGGATTGA
Organism: Pezoporus flaviventris; assembly: GCF_033815535.1. Taxonomy (NCBI): domain Eukaryota; kingdom Metazoa; phylum Chordata; class Aves; order Psittaciformes; family Psittacidae; genus Pezoporus; species Pezoporus flaviventris. The sequence goes on from NW_026892606.1 coordinate 139,820, forward strand.
AAGCTGGTGCAGGACCTGTTCAGCACACAATCCCCTTTACATTGGTGCCACCATCGTTGCTTTCACTGCTCACTTTCATACAGGAAAAGCATTTGAATGGAATCAGCCCAGAGCCTGCTCTCTGCTGCGCAGCAACACAGTCAGCACAGAATGAACAGTGGCATCTGCTCACACGGCAGAAGGACCATCAGGGAAAGCTAGTTCTCTGCTTCTTCAGCAAACAAGCAGCTTTGCAAGGGGTCACCATCATTGCAGTCTCTCCTTGGTTTCATACCTAAAAGTCCATTTGAATCCAAATTCTCAGGTGGTCCCTCTCAGCTGCCCAGCAGAACAGTGAGTACAGCACGAACGTTTGGCATCTGCTCCCACAGCAGAAGGACCAGCAGGGAAAGCTAGGGCTGGGCCTCTTCAGCACACAAGCAGCTTTGCAAAGGGGTCACCATCATTGCAGTCTCTCCTCGGTTTCATACCTAAAAGTCCATTTGAATCCGAATTCTCAGGTGGTCTCAGCTGCCCAGCAGCACAGTGAGTACAGCACGAACGTTTGGCATCTGCTCCCAAGGCAGAAGAGCAAGGATTGAAAGCTGGTGCTGGACCTGCTCAGCACACAATCACCTTTACATTGGTGCCTCCATCGTTGCGTTCACTGCTCACTTTCATACAGGAAAAGCATTTGAATGGAATCAGTCCAGAGCCTGCTCTCTGCTGCGCAGCAACACAGTCAGCACAGAATGAACAGTGGCATCTGCTCACACGGCAGAAGGACCAGCAGGGAAAGCTAGGGCTCTGCTTCTTCAGCACACAAGCAGCTTTGCAACGGGGTCACCATCATTGCAGTCTCTCCTTGGTTTCATACCTAAAAGTCCATTTGAATCCAAATTCTCAGGTGGTCCCTCTCAGCTGCCCAGCAGCACAGTGAGTACAGCACGAACGTTTGGCATCTGCTCCCACAGCAGAAGGACAAGCAGGGAAAGCTAGTGCTGGGCCTCTTCAGCACACAAGCAGCTTTGCAACGGGGTCACCATCATTGCAGTCTCTCCTCGGTTTCATACCTAAAAGTCCATTTGAATCCGAATTCTCAGGTGGTCTCAGCTGCCCAGCAGCACAGTGAGTACAGCACGAACGTTTGGCATCTGCTCCCACAGCAGAAGAGCAAGGATTGAAAGCTGGTGCTGGACCTGCTCAGCACACAATCACCTTTACATTGGTGCCTCCATCGTTGCTTTCACTGCTCACTTTCATACAGGAAAAGCATTTGAATGGAATCAGTCCAGAGCCTGCTCTCTGCTGCGCAGCAACACAGTGAGCACAGAATGAACAGTATCATCTGCTCACACGGCAGAAGGACCAGCAGGGAAAGCTAGTGCTGGGCTTCTTCAGCACACAAGCAGCTTTGCAACGGGGTCACCATCATTGCAGTCTCTCCTCGGTTTCATACCTAAAAGTCCATTTGAATCCAAATTCTCAGGTGGTCTCTCTCAGCTGCCCAGCAGCCAGTGAGTACAGCACGAACGTTTGGCATCTGCTCCCACAGCAGAAGAGCAAGGATTGAAAGCTGGTGCTGGACCTGTTCAGCACACAATCACCTTTACATTGGTGCCTCCATCGTTGCTTTCACTGCTCACTTTCATACAGGAAAAGCATTTGAATGAAATCAGTCCAGAGCCTGCTCTCTGCTGCGCAGCAACACAGTCAGCACAGAATGAACAGTGGATTCTGCTCACACGGCAGAAGGACCAGCAGGGAAAGCTAGTGCTGGGCTTCTTCAGCACACAAGCAGCTTTGCAACGGGGTCACCATCATGGCAGTCTCTCCTCGGTTTCATACCTAAAAGTCCATTTGATTCCAAATTCTCAGGTGGTCTCTCTCAGCTGCCCAGCAGCACAGTGAGTACAGCACGAACGTTTGGCCTCTGCTCCCACAGCAGAAGAGCCGGGATTGAAAGCTGGTGCTGGACCTGTTCAGCACACAATCCCCTTTACATTCGTGCCTCCATCGTTGTTTTCACTGCTCACTTTCATACAGGAAAAGCATTTGAATGGAATCAGTCCAGAGCCTGCTCTCTGCTGCGCAGCAACACAGTCAGCACAGAATGAACAGTGGCATCTGCTCACACGGCAGAAGGACCAGCAGGGAAAGCTAGTGCTGGGCATCTTCAGCACAAAAGCAGCTTTGCAACGGGGTCATTATCATTGCAGTCTCTCCTCGGTTTCATACCTAAAAGTCCATTTGAATCCAAATTCTCAGGTGGTGTCTCTCAGCTGCCCAGCAGCACAGTGAGTACAGCACGAACGTTTGGCCTCTGCTCCCACAGCAGAAGAGCAAGGATTGAAAGCTGTTGCTGGACCTGTTCAGCACACAATCACCTTTACATTGGTGCCTCCATCGTTGCTTTCACTGCTCACTTTCATACAGGAAAAGCATTTGAATGGAATCAGTCCAGAGCCTGCTCTCTGCTGCGCAGCAACACAGTCAGCACAGAATGAACAGTGGCATCTGCTCACACGGCAGAAGGACCAGCAGGGAAAGCTAGGGCTGGGCTACTTCAGCACACAAGCAGCTTTGCAACGGGGTCACCATCATTGCAGTCTCTCCTCGGTTTCATACCTAAAAGTCCATTTGAATCCAAATTCTCAGGTGGTCACTCTCAGCTGCCCAGCAGCACAGTGAGTACAGCACGAACGTTTGGCCTCTGCTCCCACAGCAGAAGAGCAAGGACTGAAAGCTGGTGCTGGACCTGTTCAGCACACAATCCCCTTTACATTGGTGCCTCCATCGTTGCTTTCACTGCTCACTTTCATACAGGAAAAGCATTTGAATGGAATCAGTCCAGAGCCTGCTCTCTGCTGCGCAGCAACACAGTCAGCACAGAATGAACAGTGGCATCTGCTCACACGGGAGAAGGATCATCAGGGAAAGCTAGTGCTGGGCCTCTTCAGCACACAAGCAGCTTTGCAACGGTGTCACCATCATTGCAGTCTCTCCTTGGTTTCATACCTAAAAGTCCATTTGAATCCAAATTCACAGGTGGTCCCTCTCAGCTGCCCAGCAGCACAGTGAGTACAGCACGAACGTTTGGCATCTGCTCCCACAGCAGAAGGACCAGCAGGTAAAGCTAGTGCTGGGCCTCTTCAGCACACAAGCAGCTTTGCAACGGGGTCACCATCATTGCAGTCTCTCCTCGGTTTCATACCTAAAAGTCCATTTGAATCCGAATTCTCAGGTGGTCTCAGCTGCCCAGCAGCACAGTGAGTACAGCACGAACGTTTGGCCTCTGCTCCCACAGCAGAAGAGCTGGGATTGAAAGCTGGTGCTGGACCTGTTCAGCACACAATCCCCTTTACATTCGTGCCTCCATCGTTGTTTTCACTGCTCACTTTCATACAGGAAAAGCATTTGAATGGAATCAGTCCAGAGCCTGCTCTCTGCTGCGCAGCAACACAGTCAGCACAGAATGAACAGTGGCATCTGCTCACACGGCAGAAGGACCAGCAGGGAAAGCTAGTGCTGGGCCTCTTCAGCACACAAGCAGCTTTGCAACAGTGTCACCACCATTCCAGTCTCTCCTCAGTTTCATACCTAAAAGTCCATTTGAATCCGAATTCTCAGGTGGTGTCGCTCTGCTGCCCAGCAGCACAGTGAGTACAGCACGAACGTTTGGCCTCTGCTCCCACAGCAGAAGAGCAAGGATTGAAAGCTGGTGCTGGACCTGTTCAGCACACAATACCCTTTACATTGGTGCCTCCATCGTTGCTTTCACTGCTCACTTTCATACAGGAAAAGCATTTGAATGGAATCAGTCCAGAGCCTGCTCTCTGCTGCGCAGCAACACAGTCAGCACAGAATGAACAGTGGCATCTGCTCACACGGCAGAAGGACCAGCAGGGAAAGCTAGTGCTGGGCCTCTTCAGCACACAAGCAGCTTTGCAACGGGGTCACCATCATTGCAGTCTCTCCTCGGTTTCATACCTAAAAGTCCATTTGAATCCAAATTCTCAGGTGGTCTCTCTCAGCTGCCCAGCAGTGCAGTGAGTACAGCACGAACGTTTGGCATCTGCTCCCACAGCAGAAGAGCAAGGATTGAAAGCTGGTGCTGGACCTGTTCAGCACACAATCACCTTTACATTGGTGCCTCCATCGTTGTTTTCACTGCTCACTTTCATACAGGAAAAGCATTTGAATGGAATCAGTCCAGAGGCTGCTCTCTGCTGCGCAGCAACACAGTCAGCACAGAATGAACAGTGGCATCTGCTCACACGGCAGAAGGACCAGCAGGGAAAGCTAGTGCTGGGCCTCTTCAGCACAAAAGCAGCTTTGCAACGGGGTCACCATCATTGCAGTCTCTCCTCGGTTTCATACCTAAAAGTCCATTTGAATCCAAATTCTCAGGTGGTCCCTCTCAGCTGCCCAGCAGCACAGTGAGTACAGCACGAACGTTTGGCATCTGCTCCCACAGCAGAAGAGCAAGGATTGAAAGCTGTTGCTGGACCTGTTCAGCACACAATCACCTTTACATTGGTGCCTCCATCGTTGCTTTCACTGCTCACTTTCATACAGGAAAAGCATTTGAATGGAATCAGTCCAGAGCCTGTTCTCTGCTGCGCAGCAACACAGTCAGCACAGAATGAACAGTGGCATCTGCTCACACGGGAGAAGGATAATCAGGGAAAGCTAGTGCTGGGCCTCTTCAGCACACAAGCAGCTTTGCAACGGGGTCACCATCATTGCAGTCTCTCCTCGGTTTCATACCTAAAAGTCCATTTGAATCCAAATTCTCAGGTGGTCACTCTCAGCTGCCCAGCAGCACAGTAAGTACAGCACGAACGTTTGGCATCTGCTCCCACAGCAGAAGAGCAAGGATTGAAAGCTGGTGCTGGACCTGTTCAGCACACAATCCCCTTTACATTGGTGCCTCCATCGTTGCTTTCACTGCTCACTTTCATACAGGAAAAGCATTTGAATGGAATCAGTCCAGAGCCTGCTCTCTGCTGCACAGCAACACAGTCAGCACAGAATGAACAGTGGCATCTGCTCACACGGCAGAAGGACCAGCAGGGAAAGCTAGTGCTGGGCCTCTTCAGCACACAAGCAGCTTTGCAACGGGGTCACCATCATTGCAGTCTCTCCTCGGTTTCATACCTAAAAGTCCATTTGAATCCGAATTCTCAGGTGGTCTCAGCTGCCCAGCAGCGCAGTGAGTACAGCACGAACGTTTGGCATCTGCTCCCACAGCAGAAGAGCAAGGATTGAAAGCTGGTGCTGGACCTGTTCAGCACACAATCACCTTTACATTGGTGCCTCCATCGTTGCTTTCACTGCTCACTTTCATACAGGAAAAGCATTTGAATGGAATCAGTCCAGAGGCTGCTATCTGCTGCGCAGCAACACAGTCAGCACAGAATGAACAGTGGCATCTGCTCACACGGCAGAAGGACCAGCAGGGAAAGCTAGTGCTGGGCCTCTTCAGCACACAAGCAGCTTTGCAACAGTGTCACCATCATTCCAGTCTCTCCTCAGTTTCATACCTAAAAGTCCATTTGAATCCGAATTCTCAGGTGGTGTCGCTCTGCTGCCCAGCAGCACAGTGAGTACAGCACGAACGTTTGGCCTCTGTTCCCACAGCAGAAGAGCCAGGATTGAAAGCTGGTGCTGGACCTGTTCAGCACACAATACCCTTTACATTGGTGCCTCCATCGTTGCTTTCACTGCTCACTTTCATACAGGAAAAGCATTTGAATGGAATCAGTCCAGAGCCTGCTCTCTGCCGCGCCGCAACACAGTCAGCACAGAATGAACAGTGGCATCTGCTCACACGGCAGAAGGACCAGCAGGGAAAGCTAGTGCTGGGCCTCTTCAGCACACAAGCAGCTTTGCAACGGGGTCACCATCATTGCAGTCTCTCCTCGGTTTCATACCTAAAAGTCCATTTGAATCCAAATTCTCAGGTGGTCTCTCTCAGCTGCCCAGCAGCACAGTGAGTACAGCACGAACGTTTGGCCTCTGCTCCCACAGCAGAAGAGCCAGGATTGAAAGCTGGTGCTGGACCTGTTCAGCACACAATCCCCTTTACATTGGTGCCTCCATCGTTGCTTTCACTGCTAACACTCATACAGGAAAAGCATTTGAATGGAATCAGTCCAGAGCCTGCTCCCTGCTGGCAGCCACACAGTCAGCACAGAATGAACAGTGGCATCTGCTCACACGGCAGAAGGACCAGCAGGGAAAGCTAGTGCTGGGCTTCTTCAGCACACAAGCAGCTTTGCAACGGGGTCACCATCATTGCAGTCTCTCCTCGGTTTCCTACCTAAAAGTCCATTTGAATCCAAATTCTCAGGTGGTCTCTCTCAGCTGCCCAGCAGCACAGTGAGTACAGCACGAACGTTTGGCCTCTGCTCCCACAGCAGAAGAGCCGGGATTGAAAGCTGGTGCTGGACCTGTTCAGCACACAATCCCCTTTACATTCGTGCCTCCATCGTTGTTTTCACTGCTCACTTTCATGCAGGAAAAGCATTTGAATGGAATCAGTCCGGAGCCTGCTCTCTGCTGCGCAGCAACAGTCAGCACAGAATGAACAGTGGCATCTGCTCACACGGCAGAAGGACCAGCAGGGAAAGCTAGTGCTGGGCCTCTTCAGCACACAAGCAGCTTTGCAACAGTGTCACCATCATTCCAGTCTCTCCTCAGTTTCATACCTAAAAGTCCATTTGAATCCAAATTCTCAGGTGGTCACTCTCAGCTGCCCAGCAGCGCAGTGAGTACAGCACGAACGTTTGGCATCTGCTCCCACAGCAGAAGAGCCAGGATTGAAAGCTGGTGCTGGACCTGTTCAGCACACAATCCCCTTTACATTGGTGCCTCCATCGTTGCTTTCACTGCTCACTTTCATACAGGAAAAGCATTTGAATGGAATCAGTCCAGAGGCTGCTATCTGCTGCGCAGCAACACAGTCAGCACAGAATGAACAGTGGCATCTGCTGACACGGCAGAAGGACCAGCAGGGAAAGCTAGGGATGGGCTTCTTCAGCACACAAGCAGCTTTGCAACGGGGTCACCATCATTGCAGTCTCTCCTCGGTTTCATACCTAAAAGTCCATTTGAATCCAAATTCTCAGGTGGTCCCTCTCAGCTGCCCAGCAGCACAGTGAGTACAGCACGAACGTTTGGCATCTGCTCCCACAGCAGAAGGACCAGCAGGGAAAGCTAGTGCTGGGCCTCTTCAGCACACAAGCAGCTTTGCAACGGGGTCACCATCATTCCAGTCTCTCCTCGGTTTCATACCTAAAAGTCCATTTGAATCCGAATTCGCAGGTGGTCTCAGCTGCCCAGCAGCACAGTGAGTACAGCACGAACGTTTGGCATCTGCTCCCACAGCAGAAGAGCAAGGATTGAAAGCTGGTGCTGGACCTGCTCAGCACACAATCACCTTTACATTGGTGCCTCCATCGTTGCTTTCACTGCTCACTTTCATACAGGAAAAGCATTTGAATGGAATCAGTCCAGAGGCTGCTCTCTGCTGCGCAGCAACACAGTCAGCACAGAATGAACAGTGGCATCAGCTCACACGGCAGAAGGACCAGCAGGGAAAGCTAGTGCTGGGCCTCTTCAGCACACAAGCAGCTTTGCAATGGGGTCACCATCATTGCAGTCTCTCCTCGGTTTCATACCTAAAAGTCCATTTGAATCCGAATTCTCAGGTGGTCTCAGCTGCCCAGCAGCGCAGTGAGTACAGCACGAACGTTTGGCATCTGCTCCCACAGCAGAAGAGCAAGGATTGAAAGCTGGTGCTGGACCTGTTCAGCACACAATCACCTTTACATTGGTGCCTCCATCGTTGCTTTCACTGCTCACTTTCATACAGGAAAAGCATTTGAATGGAATCAGTCCAGAGGCTGCTATCTGCTGCGCAGCAACACAGTCAGCACAGAATGAACAGTGGCATCTGCTCACACGGCAGAAGGACCAGCAGGGAAAGCTAGTGCTGGGCCTCTTCAGCACAAAAGCAGCTTTGCAACGGGGTCACCATCATTGCAGTCTCTCCTCGGTTTCATACCTAAAAGTCCATTTGAATCCAAATTCTCAGGTGGTCCCTCTCAGCTGCCCAGCAGCACAGTGAGTACAGCACGAACGTTTGGCCTCTGCTCCCACAGCAGAAGAGCAAGGATTGAAAGCTGGTGCTGGACCTGTTCAGCACACAATCACCTTTACATTGGTGCCTCCATCGTTGCTTTCACTGCTCACTTTCATACAGGAAAAGCATTTGAATGGAATCAGTGCAGAGCCTGTTCTCTGCTGCGCAGCAACACAGTCAGCACAGAATGAACAGTGGCATCTGCTCACACGGGAGAAGGATCATCAGGGAAAGCTAGTGCTGGGCCTCTTCAGCACACAAGCAGCTTTGCAACGGGGTCACCATCATTGCAGTCTCTCCTCGGTTTCATACCTAAAAGTCCATTTGAATCCAAATTCTCAGGTGGTCACTCTCAGCTGCCCAGCAGCGCAGTGAGTACAGCACGAACGTTTGGCATCTGCTCCCTCAGCAGAAGAGCCAGGATTGAAAGCTGGTGCTGGACCTGTTCAGCACACAATCCCCTTTACATTGGTGCCTCCATCGTTGCTTTCACTGCTCACTTTCATACAGGAAAAGCATTTGAATGGAATCAGTCCAGAGGCTGCTATCTGCTGCGCAGCAACACAGTCAGCACAGAATGAACAGTGGCATCTGCTGACACGGCAGAAGGACCAGCAGGGAAAGCTAGGGCTGGGCTTCTTCAGCACACAAGCAGCTTTGCAACGGGGTCACCATCATTGCAGTCTCTCCTCGGTTTCATACCTAAAAGTCCATTTGAATCCAAATTCTCAGGTGGTCCCTCTCAGCTGCCCAGCAGCACAGTGAGTACAGCACGAACGTTTGGCATCTGCTCCCACAGCAGAAGGACCAGCAGGGAAAGCTAGTGCTGGGCCTCTTCAGCACACAAGCAGCTTTGCAACGGGGTCACCATCATTCCAGTCTCTCCTCGGTTTCATACCTAAAAGTCCATTTGAATCCGAATTCTCAGGTGGTCTCAGCTGCCCAGCAGCACAGTGAGTACAGCACGAACGTTTGGCATCTGCTCCCACAGCAGAAGAGCAAGGATTGAAAGCTGGTGCTGGACCTGCTCAGCACACAATCACCTTTACATTGGTGCCTCCATCGTTGCTTTCACTGCTCACTTTCATACAGGAAAAGCATTTGAATGGAATCAGTCCAGAGGCTGCTCTCTGCTGCGCAGCAACACAGTCAGCACAGAATGAACAGTGGCATCAGCTCACACGGCAGAAGGACCAGCAGGGAAAGCTAGTGCTGGGCCTCTTCAGCACACAAGCAGCTTTGCAATGGGGTCACCATCATTGCAGTCTCTCCTCGGTTTCATACCTAAAAGTCCATTTGAATCCGAATTCTCAGGTGGTCTCAGCTGCCCAGCAGCGCAGTGAGTACAGCACGAACGTTTGGCATCTGCTCCCACAGCAGAAGAGCAAGGATTGAAAGCTGGTGCTGGACCTGTTCAGCACACAATCACCTTTACATTGGTGCCTCCATCGTTGCTTTCACTGCTCACTTTCATACAGGAAAAGCATTTGAATGGAATCAGTCCAGAGGCTGCTATCTGCTGCGCAGCAACACAGTCAGCACAGAATGAACAGAGGCATCTGCTCACACGGCAGAAGGACCAGCAGGGAAAGCTAGTGCTGGGCCTCTTCAGCACACAAGCAGCTTTGCAACGGGGTCACCATCATTGCAGTCTCTCCTCGGTTTCATACCTAAAAGTCCATTTGAATCCAAATTCTCAGGTGGTCTCTCTCAGCTGCCCAGCAGCACAGTGAGTACAGCACGAACGTTTGGCCTCTGCTCCCACAGCAGAAGAGCCGGGATTGAAAGCTGGTGCTGGACCTGTTCAGCACACAATCCCCTTTACATTCGTGCCTCCATCGTTGTTTTCACTGCTCACTTTTATGCAGGAAAAGCATTTGAATGGAATCAGTCCAGAGCCTGCTCTCTGCTGCGCAGCAACACAGTCAGCACAGAATGAACAGTGGCATCTGCTCACACGGCAGAAGGACCAGCAGGGAAAGCTAGTGCTGGGCCTCTTCAGCACACAAGCAGCTTTGCAACGGGGTCACCATCATTCCAGTCTCTCCTCGGTTTCATACCTAAAAGTCCATTTGAGTCCGAATTCTCAGGTGGTCTCAGCTGCCCAGCAGCACAGTGAGTACAGCACGAACGTTTGGCATCTGCTCCCACAGCAGAAGAGCAAGGATTGAAAGCTGGTGCTGGACCTGCTCAGCACACAATCACCTTTACATTGGTGCCTCCATCGTTGCTTTCACTGCTCACTTTCATTCAGGAAAAGCATTTGAATGGAATCAGTCCAGAGGCTGCTCTCTGCTGCGCAGCAACACAGTCAGCACAGAATGAACAGTGGCATCTGCTCACATGGCAGAAGGACCAGCAGGGAAAGCTAGTGCTGGGCCTCTTCAGCACACAAGCAGCTTTGCAACGGGGTCACCATCATTGCAGTCTCTCCTCAGTTTCATACCTAAAAGTCCATTTGAATCCAAATTCTCAGGTGGTCTCTCTCAGCTGCCCAGCAGCACAGTGAGTACAGCACGAACGTTTTGCATCTGCTCCCACAGCAGAAGAGCAAGGATTGAAAGCTGGTGCTGGACCTGTTCAGCACACAATCCCCTTTACATTGGTGCCTCCATCGTAGCTTTCACTGCTCACTTTCATACAGGAAAAGCATTTGAATAGAATCAGTCCAGAGGCTGCTATCTGCTGCGCAGCAACACAGTCAGCACAGAATGAACAGTGGCATGTGCTCACACGGCAGAAGGATCATCAGGGAAAGCTAGTGCTGGGCCTCTTCAGCACACAAGCAGCTTTGCAACGGGGTCACCATCATTGCAGTCTCTCCTCGGTTTCATACCTAAAAGTCCATTTGAATCCGAATTCTCAGTTGGTGTCGCTCAGCTGCCCAGCAGCACAGTGAGTACAGCACGAACATTTGGCATCTGCTCCCACAGCAGAAGAGCAAGGATTGAAAGCTGGTGCTGGACCTGTTCAGCACACAATCACCTTTACATTGGTGCCTCCATCGTTGCTTTCACTGCTAACACTCATACAGGAAAAGTGTCGGTTGGTTATTGAGTCAGAGTCCCAGACCCGCAAGCAGTGTCATCTTTCATCTGCGGAGGAAGAATGCAATCAGACTCAATATGAGTGATAAGCAGACTTCGGTTATTGATTCAACTTGTCATCTTTTATACTCTTACAATGATTTACGCCTACTAGTCAGTTGCTGATAGGCTGCAAGCCTAAAGGTTACATTAATATACTTCTCCTACTTGCGGTTTACTTGCGGTTTAACGGCAGGCTAACATCCTTATTCCTGAGAGGGCACTTCCTCAAAGTTGTTTATCATACTTGTCCTCAACCGAACTTGACCTAGGGTTATTAGCGGTCGGTACTTTTCCACTGCCACGTCAATCTCGTAGCAGTAGAGATGTCAAGGCCGCTGAACCAGACTAGGCCGCAATCATCAAACTGACTTTCTCGATACAGAGGGTCACTAGACCCACTGTGCCCTTTCTTTCTAAGCCATTCTTCAACAGAAAAGCATTTGAATAGAATCAGTCCAGAGCCTGCTCCCTGCTGGCAGCAACACAGCACAGAATGAACAGTGGCATCTGCTCACACGGCAGAAGGACCAGCAGGGAAAGCTAGTGCTGGGCCTCTTCAGCACACAAGCAGCTTTGCAACGGGGTCGCCATCATTGCAGTCTCTCCTCGGTTTCATACCTAAAAGTCAATTTGAATCCGAATTCTCAGGTGGTGTCTCTCAGCTGCCCAGCAGCACAGTGAGTACAGCACGAACGTTTGGCCTCTGCTCCCACAGCAGAAGAGCCAGGATTGAAAGCTGGTGCTGGACCTGTTCAGCACACAATCACCTTTACATTGGTGCCTCCATCGTTGCTTTCACTGCTCAATTTCATACAGGAAAAGCATTTGAATGGAATCAGTCCAGAGCCTGCTCTCTGCTGCGCAGCAACACAGTCAGCAGAGAATGAACAGTGGCATCTGCTCACACGGCAGAAGGACCAGCAGGGAAAGCTCATGCTGGGCTTCTTCAGCACACAAGCAGCTTTGCAACGGGGTCACCATCATTGCAATCTCTCCTCGGTTTCATACCTAAAAGTCCATTTGATTCCAAATTCTCAGGTGGTCTCTCTCAGCTGCCCAGCAGCACAGTGAGTACAGCACGAACGTTTGGCATCTGCTCCCACAGCAGAAGAGCAAGGATTGAAAGCTGGTGCTGGACCTGTTCAGCACACAATCACCTTTACATTTGGTGCCTCCATCGTTGCTTTCACTGCTAACACTCATACAGGAAAAGCATTTGAATGGAATCAGTCCAGAGCCTGCTTTCTGCTGGCAGCAACACAGCACAGAATGAACAGTGGCATCTGCTCACACGGCAGAAGGACCAGCAGGGAAAGCTAGTGCTGTGTCTCTTCAGCACACAAGCAGCTTTGCAACCGGGTCACCATCATTTCAGTCTCTCCTCGGTTTCATGCCTAAAAGTCCATTTGAATCCAAATTCTCAGGTGGTCTCAGCTGCCCAGCAGCACAGTGAGTACAGCACGAACGTTTGGCATCTGCTCCCACAGCAGAAGAGCAAGGATTGAAAGCTGGTGCTGGACCTGTTCAGCACACAATCACGTTTACATTGGTGCCTCCATCGTTGCTTTCACTGCTCACTTTCATACATGAAAAGCATTTGAATGGAATCAGTCCAGAGCCTGCTCTCTGCTGCGCAGCAACACAGTCAGCACAGAATGAACAGTGGATTCCGCTCGCACAGCAGAAGGACCAGCAGGGAAAGCTAGTGCTGGGCTTCTTCAGCACACAAGCAGCTTTGCAACGGGGTCACCATCATTGCAGTCTCTCCTCGGTTTCATACCTAAAAGTCCATTTGAATCCAAATTCTCAGGTGGTCTCAGCTGCCCAGCAGCACAGTGAGTACAGCACGAACGTTTGGCATCTGCTCCCACAGCAGAAGAGCCAGGATTGAAAGCTGGTGCTGGACCTGTTCAGCACACAATCCCCTTTACATTGGTGCCTCCATCGTTGCTTTCACTGCTAACACTCATACAGGAAAAGCATTTGAATAGAATCAGTCCAGAGCCTGCTCCCTGCTGGCAGCAACACAGCACAGAATGAACAGTGGCATCTGCTCACACGGCAGAAGGACCAGCAGGGAAAGCTAGGGCTGTGTCTCTTCAGCACACAAGCAGCTTTGCAACGGGGTCACCATCATTGCAGTCTCTCCTCGGTTTCATACCTAAAAGTCCATTTGATTCCAAATTCTCAGGTGGTCTCTCTCAGCTGCCCAGCAGCACAGTGAGTACAGCACGAACGTTTGGCCTCTGCTCCCACAGCAGAAGAGCCAGATTAAAAGCTGGTGCTGAACCTGTTCAGCACACAATCCCCTTTACATTGGTGCCTCCATCGTTGCTTTCACTGCTCACTTTCATACAGGAAAAGCATTTGAATGGAATCAGTCCAGAGCCTGCTCTCTGCTGCGCAGCAACACAGTCAGCACAGAATGAACAGTGGCATCTGCTCACACGGCAGAAGGACCAGCAGGGAAAGCAAGTTCTCTGCTTCTTCAGCACACAAGCAGCTTTGCAACGGGGTCACCATCATTGCAGTCTCTCCTCGGTTTCATACCTAAAAGTCCATTTGAATCCGAATTCTCAGGTGGTGTCGCTCAGCTGCCCAGCAGCACAGTGAGTACAGCACGAACGTTTGGCCTCTGCTCCCACAGCAGAAGAGCCAGGATTGAAAGCTGGTGCTGGACCTGTTCAGCACACAATCCCCTTTACATTGGTGCCTCCATCGTTGCTTTCACTGCTCACTTTCATACAGGAAAAGCATTTGAATGGAATCAGTCCAGAGCCTGCTCTCTGCTGCGCAGCAACACAGTCAGCACAGAATGAACAGTGGCATCTGCTCACACGGCAGAAGGACCAGCAGGGAAAGCTAGTGCTCTGCTTCTTCAGCACACAAGCAGCTTTGCAACGGGGTCACCATCATTGCAGTCTCTCCTCAGTTTCATACCTAAAAGTCCATTTGAATCCAAATTCTCAGGCGGTCTCTCTCAGCTGCCCAGCAGCCAGTCAGTACAGCAAGAACGTTTGGCATCTGCTCCCACAGCAGAAGAGCAAGGATTGAAAGCTGGTGCTGGACCTGTTCAGCACACAATCACCTTTACATTGGTGCCTCCATCGTTGCTTTCACTGCTCACTTTCATACAGGAAAAGCATTTGAATGGAATCAGTCCAGAGCCTGCTCTCTGCTGCGCAGCAACACAGTCAGCACAGAATGAACAGTGGCATCTGCTCACACGGCAGAAGGACCAGCAGGGAAAGCTAGTGCTGGGCTTCTTCAGCACACAAGCAGCTTTGCAACGGGGTCACCATCATTGCAGTCTCACCTCGGTTTCATACCTAAAAGTCCATTTGATTCCAAATTCTCAGGTGGTCTCTCTCAGCTGCCCAGCAGCACAGTGAGTACAGCACGAACGTTTGGCATCTGCTCCCACAGCAGAAGAGCAAGGATTGAAAGCTGGTGCTGGACCTGTTCAGCACACAATCACCTTTACATTGGTGCCTCCATCGTTGCTTTCACTTCTAACACTCATACAGGAAAAGTGTCGGGTGGTTATTGAGTCAGAGTCCCAGACCCGCAAGCAGTGTCATCTTTCATCTGCGGAGGAAGAATGCAATCAGACTCAATATGAGTGATAAGCAGACTTCGGATATTGATTCAACTTGTCATCTTTTATACTCTTACAATGATTTACGCCTACTAGTCAGTTGCTGATAGGCTGCAAGCCTAAAGGTTACATTAATATACTTCTCCTACTTTCGGTTTACTTGCGGTTTAACGGCAGGCTAACATCCTTATTCCTGAGAGGGCACTTCCTCAAAGTTGTTTATCATACTTGTCCTCAACCGAACTTGACCTAGTGTTATTAGCGGTCGGTACTTTTCCACTGCCACGTCAATCTCGTAGCAGTAGAGATGTCAAGGCCGCTGAACCAGACTAGGCCGCAATCATCAAAACTGACTTTCTCGATACAGAGGGTCACTAGACCCACTGTGCCCTTTCTTTCTAAGCCATTCTTCAACAGAAAAGCATTTGAATAGAATCAGTCCAGAGCCTGCTCCCTGCTGCGCAGCAACACAGCACAGAATGAACAGGGGCATCTGCTCACACGGCAGAAGGACCAGCAGGGAAAGCTAGTGCTGGGCCTCTTCAGCACACAAGCAGCTTTGCAACGGGGTCACCATCATTGCAGTCTCTCCTCGGTTTCATACCTAAAAGTCCATTTGAATCCGAATTCACAGGTGGTGTCGCTCAGCTGCCCAGCAGCACAGTGAGTACAGCACGAACGTTTGGCCTCTGCTCCCACAGCAGAAGAGCCAGGATTGAAAGCTGGTGCTGGACCTGTTCAGCACACAATCACCTTTACATTGGTGCCTCCATCGTTGCTTTCACTGCTCAATATCATACAGGAAAAGCATTTGAATGGAATCAGCCCAGAGCCTGCTCTCTGCAGCGCAGCAACACAGTCAGCACAGAATGAAAAGTGGCATCTGATAACACAGCAGATGGACCAGCAGGGAAAGCTAGTGCTGGGCCTCTTCAGCACACAAGCAGCTTTGCAACGGGGTCACCATCATTCCAGTCTCTCCTCGGTTTCGTACCTAAAAGTCCATTTGATTCCAAATTCTCAGGTGGTGTCTCTCAGCTGCCCAGCAGCACAGTGAGTACAGCACGAACGTTTGGCCTCTGCTCCCACAGCAGAAGAGCAAGGATTGAAAGCTGGTGCTGCTGGACCTGTTCAGCACACAATCCCCTTTATATTGGTGCCTCCATCGTTGCTTTCACTGCTCACTTTCATACAGGAAAAGCATTTGAATGGAATCAGTCCAGAGGCTGCTCTCTGCTGCGCAGCAACACAATCAGCACAGAATGAACAGTGGCATCTGCTCACACGGCAGAAGGACCAGCAGGGAAAGCTAGTGCTGGGCCTCTTCAGCACACAAGCAGCTTTGCAACGGGGTCACCATCACTGCAGTCTCTCCTCGGTTTCATACCTAAAAGTCCATTTGAATCCAAATTCTCAGGTGGTCTCTCTCAGCTGCCCAGCAGCCAGTGAGTACAGCACGAACGTTTGGCATCTGCTCCCACAGCAGAAGAGCCAGGATTGAAAGCTGGTGCTGGACCTGTTCAGCACACAATCACCTTTACATTGGTGCCTCCATCGTTGCTTTCACTGCTAACACTCATACAGGAAAAGCATTTGAATAGAATCAGTCCAGAGGCTGCTCCCTGCTGGCAGCAACACAGCACAGAATGAACAGTGGATTCTGCTCGCACAGCAGAAGGACCAGCAGGGAAAGCTAGTGCTGGGCTCCTTCAGCACACAAGAAGCTTTGCAACGGGGTCACCATCATTGCAGTCTCTCCTCGGTTTCATACCTAAAAGTCCATTTGATTCCAAATTCTCAGGTGGTGTCTCTCAGCTGCCCAGCAGCACAGTGAGTACAGCACGAAAGTTTGGCATCTGCTCCCACAGCAGAAGAGCAAGGATTGAAAGCTGGTGCTGGACCTGTTCAGCACACAATCACCTTTACATTGGTGCCTCCATCGTTGTTTTCACTGCTCACTTTCATACAGGAAAAGCATTTGAATGGAATCAGTCCAGAGCCTGCTCTCTGCTGCGCAGCAACACAATCAGCACAGAATGAACAGTGGCATCTGCTCACACGGCAGAAGGACCAGCAGGGAAAGCTAGTGCTGGGCCTCTTCAGCACACAAGCAGCTTTGCAACGGGGTCACCATCATTGCAGTCTCTCCTCGGTTTCATACCTAAAAGTCCATTTGAATCCAAATTCTCAGGTGGTCCCTCTCAGCTGCCCAGCAGCACAGTGAGTACAGCACGAACGTTTGGCCTCTGCTCCCACAGCAGAAGAGCCAGGATTGAAAGCTGGTGCTGGACCTGTTCAGCACACAATCCCCTTTACATTGGTGCCTCCATCGTTGCTTTCACTGCTCACTTTCATACATGAAAAGCATTTGAATGGAATCAGTCCAGAGCCTGCTCTCTGCTGCGCAGCAACACAGTCAGCACAGAATGAACAGTGGATTCCGCTCGCACAGCAGAAGGACCAGCAGGGAAAGCTAGTGCTGGGCTTCTTCAGCACACAAGCAGCTTTGCAACGGGGTCACCATCATTGCAGTCTCTCCTCGGTTTCATACCTAAAAGTCCATTTGAATCCAAATTCTCAGGTGGTCTCAGCTGCCCAGCAGCACAGTGAGTACAGCACGAACGTTTGGCATCTGCTCCCACAGCAGAAGAGCAAGGATTGAAAGCTGGTGCTGGACCTGTTCAGCACACAATCCCCTTTACATTGGTGCCTCCATCGTTGCTTTCACTGCTAACACTCATACAGGAAAAGCATTTGAATAGAATCAGTCCAGAGCCTGCTCCCTGCTGGCAGCAACACAGCACAGAATGAACAGTGGCATCTGCTCACACGGCAGAAGGACCAGCAGGGAAAGCTAGGGCTGTGTCTCTTCAGCACACAAGCAGCTTTGCAACGGGGTCACCATCATTGCAGTCTCTCCTCGGTTTCATACCTAAAAGTCCATTTGATTCCAAATTCTCAGGTGGTCTCTCTCAGCTGCCCAGCAGCACAGTGAGTACAGCACGAACGTTTGGCCTCTGCTCCCACAGCAGAAGAGCCAGGATTAAAAGCTGGTGCTGAACCTGTTCAGCACACAATCCCCTTTACATTGGTGCCTCCATCGTTGCTTTCACTGCTCACTTTCATACAGGAAAAGCATTTGAATGGAATCAGTCCAGAGCCTGCTCTCTGCTGCGCAGCAACACAGTCAGCACAGAATGAACAGTGGCATCTGCTCACACGGCAGAAGGACCAGCAGGGAAAGCAAGTTCTCTGCTTCTTCAGCACACAAGCAGCTTTGCAACGGGGTCACCATCATTGCAGTCTCTCCTCGGTTTCATACCTAAAAGTCCATTTGAATCCGAATTCTCAGGTGGTGTCGCTCAGCTGCCCAGCAGCACAGTGAGTACAGCACGAACGTTTGGCCTCTGCTCCCACAGCAGAAGAGCCAGGATTGAAAGCTGGTGCTGGACCTGTTCAGCACACAATCCCCTTTACATTGGTGCCTCCATCGTTGCTTTCACTGCTCACTTTCATACAGGAAAAGCATTTGAATGGAATCAGTCCAGAGCCTGCTCTCTGCTGCGCAGCAACACAGTCAGCACAGAATGAACAGTGGCATCTGCTCACACGGCAGAAGGACCAGCAGGGAAAGCTAGTGCTCTGCTTCTTCAGCACACAAGCAGCTTTGCAACGGGGTCACCATCATTGCAGTCTCTCCTCAGTTTCATACCTAAAAGTCCATTTGAATCCAAATTCTCAGGCGGTCTCTCTCAGCTGCCCAGCAGCCAGTCAGTACAGCAAGAACGTTTGGCATCTGCTCCCACAGCAGAAGAGCAAGGATTGAAAGCTGGTGCTGGACCTGTTCAGCACACAATCACCTTTACATTGGTGCCTCCATCGTTGCTTTCACTGCTCACTTTCATACAGGAAAAGCATTTGAATGGAATCAGTCCAGAGCCTGCTCTCTGCTGCGCAGCAACACAGTCAGCACAGAATGAACAGTGGCATCTGCTCACACGGCAGAAGGACCAGCAGGGAAAGCTAGTGCTGGGCTTCTTCAGCACACAAGCAGCTTTGCAACGGGGTCACCATCATTGCAGTCTCACCTCGGTTTCATACCTAAAAGTCCATTTGATTCCAAATTCTCAGGTGGTCTCTCTCAGCTGCCCAGCAGCACAGTGAGTACAGCACGAACGTTTGGCATCTGCTCCCACAGCAGAAGAGCAAGGATTGAAAGCTGGTGCTGGACCTGTTCAGCACACAATCACCTTTACATTGGTGCCTCCATCGTTGCTTTCACTTCTAACACTCATACAGGAAAAGTGTCGGGTGGTTATTGAGTCAGAGTCCCAGACCCGCAAGCAGTGTCATCTTTCATCTGCGGAGGAAGAATGCAATCAGACTCAATATGAGTGATAAGCAGACTTCGGATATTGATTCAACTTGTCATCTTTTATACTCTTACAATGATTTACGCCTACTAGTCAGTTGCTGATAGGCTGCAAGCCTAAAGGTTACATTAATATACTTCTC
Source organism: Pezoporus flaviventris (assembly GCF_033815535.1). Classification (NCBI taxonomy): domain Eukaryota; kingdom Metazoa; phylum Chordata; class Aves; order Psittaciformes; family Psittacidae; genus Pezoporus; species Pezoporus flaviventris. The sequence goes on from NW_026892606.1 coordinate 159,150, forward strand.
CTACTTGCGGTTTACTTGCGGTTTAACGGCAGGCTAACATCCTTATTCCTGAGAGGGCACTTCCTCAAAGTTGTTTATCATACTTGTCCTCAACCGAACTTGACCTAGTGTTATTAGCGGTCGGTACTTTTCCACTGCCACGTCAATCTCGTAGCAGTAGAGATGTCAAGGCCGCTGAACCAGACTAGGCCGCAATCATCAAAACTGACTTTCTCGATACAGAGGGTCACTAGACCCACTGTGCCCTTTCTTTCTAAGCCATTCTTCAACAGAAAAGCATTTGAATAGAATCAGTCCAGAGCCTGCTCCCTGCTGCGCAGCAACACAGCACAGAATGAACAGGGGCATCTGCTCACACGGCAGAAGGACCAGCAGGGAAAGCTAGTGCTGGGCCTCTTCAGCACACAAGCAGCTTTGCAACGGGGTCACCATCATTGCAGTCTCTCCTCGGTTTCATACCTAAAAGTCCATTTGAATCCGAATTCACAGGTGGTGTCGCTCAGCTGCCCAGCAGCACAGTGAGTACAGCACGAACGTTTGGCCTCTGCTCCCACAGCAGAAGAGCCAGGATTGAAAGCTGGTGCTGGACCTGTTCAGCACACAATCACCTTTACATTGGTGCCTCCATCGTTGCTTTCACTGCTCAATATCATACAGGAAAAGCATTTGAATGGAATCAGCCCAGAGCCTGCTCTCTGCAGCGCAGCAACACAGTCAGCACAGAATGAAAAGTGGCATCTGATAACACAGCAGATGGACCAGCAGGGAAAGCTAGTGCTGGGCCTCTTCAGCACACAAGCAGCTTTGCAACGGGGTCACCATCATTCCAGTCTCTCCTCGGTTTCGTACCTAAAAGTCCATTTGATTCCAAATTCTCAGGTGGTGTCTCTCAGCTGCCCAGCAGCACAGTGAGTACAGCACGAACGTTTGGCCTCTGCTCCCACAGCAGAAGAGCAAGGATTGAAAGCTGGTGCTGCTGGACCTGTTCAGCACACAATCCCCTTTATATTGGTGCCTCCATCGTTGCTTTCACTGCTCACTTTCATACAGGAAAAGCATTTGAATGGAATCAGTCCAGAGGCTGCTCTCTGCTGCGCAGCAACACAATCAGCACAGAATGAACAGTGGCATCTGCTCACACGGCAGAAGGACCAGCAGGGAAAGCTAGTGCTGGGCCTCTTCAGCACACAAGCAGCTGTGCAACGGGGTCACCATCACTGCAGTCTCTCCTCGGTTTCATACCTAAAAGTCCATTTGAATCCAAATTCTCAGGTGGTCTCTCTCAGCTGCCCAGCAGCCAGTGAGTACAGCACGAACGTTTGGCATCTGCTCCCACAGCAGAAGAGCCAGGATTGAAAGCTGGTGCTGGACCTGTTCAGCACACAATCACCTTTACATTGGTGCCTCCATCGTTGCTTTCACTGCTAACACTCATACAGGAAAAGCATTTGAATAGAATCAGTCCAGAGCCTGCTCCCTGCTGGCAGCAACACAGCACAGAATGAACAGTGGATTCTGCTCGCACAGCAGAAGGACCAGCAGGGAAAGCTAGTGCTGGGCTCCTTCAGCACACAAGAAGCTTTGCAACGGGGTCACCATCATTGCAGTCTCTCCTCGGTTTCATACCTAAAAGTCCATTTGATTCCAAATTCTCAGGTGGTGTCTCTCAGCTGCCCAGCAGCACAGTGAGTACAGCACGAAAGTTTGGCATCTGCTCCCACAGCAGAAGAGCAAGGATTGAAAGCTGGTGCTGGACCTGTTCAGCACACAACCACCTTTACATTGGTGCCTCCATCGTTGCTTTCACTGCTCACTTTCATACAGGAAAAGCATTTGAATGGAATCAGTCCAGAGCCTGCTCTCTGCTGGCAGTAACACATGACAGAATGAACAGTGGATTCTGCTCACACGGCAGAAGGACCAGCAGGGAAAGCTAGGGCTGTGTCTCTTCAGCACACAAGGAGCTTTGCAACGGGGTCACCATCATTGCAGTCTCTCCTCGGTTTCATACCTAAAAGTCCATTTGAATCCAAATTCTCAGGTGGTGTCTCTCAGCTGCCCAGCAGCACAGTGAGTACTGCACGAACGTTTGGCCTCTGCTCCCACAGCAGAAGAGCAAGGATTTAAAGCTGGTGCTGGACCTGTTCAGCACACAATCAATTTTACATTGGTGCCTCCATCGTTGCTTTCACTGCTCACTTTCATACAGGAAAAGCATTTGAATGGAATCAGTCCAGAGCCTGCTCTCTGCTGCGCAGCAACGCAATCAGCACAGAATGAACAGTTTCATCTGCTCCCACGGCAGAAGGACCAGCAGGGAAAGCTAGTGCTGTGCCTCTTCAGCACACAAGCAGATTTGCAACGGTGTCACCATCATTGCAGTCTCTCCTCGGTTTCATACCTAAAAGTCCATTGGAATCCGAAATCTCAGGTGGTCTCTCTCAGCTGCCCAGCAGCACAGTGAGTACAGCACGAACGTTTGGCCTCTGCTCCCACAGCAGATGAGCCAGGATTGAAAGCTGGTGCTGGACCTGTTCAGCGCACAATCACCTTTACATTGGTGCCTCCATCGCTGCTTTCACTGCTCACTTTCATTCAGGAAAAGCATTTGAATGGAATCAGTCCAGAGCCTGCTCTCTGCTGCGCAGCAACACAGTCAGCACAGAATGAACAGTGGATTCTGCTCGCACAGCAGAAGGACCAGCAGGGAAAGCTAGTGCTGGGCTTCTTCAGCACACAAGCAGCTTTGCAACGGGGTCACCATCATTGCAGTCTCTCCTCGGTTTCACACCTAAAAGTCCATTTGAATCCAAATTCTCAGGTGGTCTCTCTCAGCTGCCCAGCAGCACAGTGAGTACAGCACGAACGTTTGGCATCTGCTCCCACAGCAGAAGAGCAAGGATTGAAAGCTGGTGCTGGACCTGTTCAGCACACAATCACCTTTACATTGGTGCCTCCATCGTTGCTTTCACTGCTAACACTCATACAGGAAAAGCATTTGAATAGAATCAGTCCAGAGCCTGCTCCCTGCTGGTAGCAACACAGGACAGAATGAACAGTGGCATCTACTCACACGGCAGAAGGACCAGCAGGGAAAGCTAGTGCTGTGTCTCTTCAGCACACAAGCAGCTTTGCAACGGGGTCACCATCATTGCAGTCTCTCCTCGGCTTCATACCTAAAAGTCCATTTGAATCCAAATTATCAGGTGGTGTCTCTCAGCTGCCCAGCAGCACAGTGAGTACAGCACGAACTTTTGGCCTCTGCTCCCACAGCAGAAGAGCCAGGATTGAAAGCTGGTGCTGGACCTGTTCAGCACACAATCCCCTTTACATTGGTGCCTCCATCGTTGCTTTCACTGCTAACACTCATACAGGAAAAGCATTTGAATGGAATCAGTCCAGAGCCTGCTCTCTGCTGCGCAGCAACACAGTCAGCACAGAATGAACAGTGGCATCTGCTCACACGGGAGAAGGATCATCAGGGGAAGCTAGTGCTGGGCCTCTTCAGCACACAAGCAGCTTTGCAACGGGGTCACCATCATTGCAGTCTCTCCTCGGTTTCATACCTAAAAGTCCATTTGAATCCGAATTCTCAGGTGGTCTCTCTCAGCTGCCCAGCAGCACAGTGAGTACAGCACGAACGTTTGGCATCTGCTCCCACAGCAGAAGAGCAAGGATTGAAAGCTGGTGCTGGACCTGTTCAGCACACAATCAATTTTACATTGGTGCATCCATCGTTGCTTTCACTGCTCACTTTCATACAGGAAAAGCATTTGAATGGAATCAGTCCAGAGGCTGCTGTCTGCTGCGCAGCAACACAGTCAGCACAGAATGAACAGTGGCATCTGCTCACACGGGGGAAGGATCATCAGGGGAAGCTAGTGCTGGGCCTCTTCAGCACACAAGCAGCTTTGCAACGGGGTCACCATCATTGCAGTCTCTCCTCGGTTTCATACCTAAAAGTCCATTTGAATCCAAATTCTCAGGTGGTGTCTCTCAGCTGCCCAGCAGCGCAGTGAGTACAGCACGAACGTTTGGCATCTGCTCCCACAGCAGAAGAGCCAGGATTGAAAGCTGGTGCTGGACCTGTTCAGCACACAATCAATTTTACATTGGTGCCTCCATCGTTGCTTTCACTGCTCACTTTCATACATGAAAAGCATTTGAATGGAATCAGTCCAGAGGCTGCTCTCTGCTGCGCAGCAACACAGTCAGCACAGAATGAACAGTGGCATCTGCTCACACGGGAGAAGGATCATCAGGGGAAGCTAGTGCTGGGCCTCTTCAGCACACAAGCAGCTTTGCAACGGGGTCACCATCATTGCAGTCTCTCCTCGGTTTCATACCTAAAAGTCCATTTGAATCCAAATTCTCAGGTGGTCTCAGCTGCCCAGCAGCACAGTGAGTACAGCACGAACGTTTGGCATCTGCTCCCACAGCAGAAGAGCAAGGATTGAAAGCTGGTGCTGGACCTGTTCAGCACACAATCACCTTTACATTGGTGCCTCCATCGTTGCTTTCACTGCTAACACTCATACAGGAAAAGCATTTGAATGGAATCAGTCCAGAGCCTGCTCCCTGCTGGCAGCTACACAGCACAGAATGAACAGTTTCATCTGCTCACACGGCAGAAGGACCAGCAGGGAAAGCTAGGGCTGTGTCTCTTCAGCACACAAGCAGCTTTGCAACGGGGTCACCATCATTGCAGTCTCTCCTCGGTTTCATACCTAAAAGTCCATTTGAATCCAAATTCTCAGGTGGTGTCTCTCAGCTGCCCAGCAGCCCAGTGAGTACAGCACGAACGTTTGGCCTCTGCTCCCACAGCAGAAGAGCCAGGATTGAAAGCTGTTGCTGGACCTGTTCAGCACACAATCCCCTTTACATTGGTGCCTCCATCGTTGCTTTCACTGCTCACTTTCATACAGGAAAAGCATTTGAATGGAATCAGTCCAGAGCCTGCTCCCTGCTGGCAGCAACACAGGACAGAATGAACAGTGGCATCTGCTCACACGGCAGAAGGATCATGAGGGAAAGCTAGGGCTGTGTCTCTTCAGCACACAAGCAGCTTTGCAACAGGGTCACCATCATTGCAGTCTCTCCTCGGTTTCATACCTAAAAGTCCATTTGAATCCAAATTCTCAGGTGGTGTCTCTCAGCTGCCCAGCAGCACAGTGAGTACAGCACGAACGTTTGGCCTCTGCTCCCACAGCAGAAGAGCCAGGATTGAAAGCTGGTGCTGGACCTGTTCAGCACACAATCACCTTTACATTGGTGCCTCCATCGTTGCTTTCACTGCTCACTTTCATACAGGAAAAGCATTTGAATGGAATCAGTCCTGAGCCTGCTCTCTGCTGCGCAGCAACACAGTCAGCACAGAATGAACAGTGGATTCTGCTCGCACAGCAGAAGGACCAGCAGGGAAAGCTAGTGCTGGGCTTCTTCAGCACACAAGCAGCTTTGCAACGGGGTCACCATCATTGCAGTCTCTCCTCGGTTTCACACCTAAAAGTCCATTTGAATCCAAATTCTCAGGTGGTCTCTCTCAGCTGCCCAGCAGCACAGTGAGTACAGCACGAACGTTTGGCATCTGCTCCCACAGCAGAAGAGCAAGGATTGAAAGCTGGTGCTGGACCTGTTCAGCACACAATCACCTTTACATTGGTGCCTCCATCGTTGCTTTCACTGCTAACACTCATACAGGAAAAGCATTTGAATAGAATCAGTCCAGAGCCTGCTCCCTGCTGGTAGCAACACAGGACAGAATGAACAGTGGCATCTACTCACACGGCAGAAGGACCAGCAGGGAAAGCTAGGGCTGTGTCTCTTCAGCACACAAGCAGCTTTGCAACGGGGTCACCATCATTGCAGTCTCTCCTCGGTTTCATACCTAAAAGTCCATTTGAATCCAAATTCTCAGGTGGTGTCTCTCAGCTGCCCAGCAGCACAGTGAGTACAGCACGAACTTTTGGCCTCTGCTCCCACAGCAGAAGAGCCAGGATTGAAAGCTGGTGCTGGACCTGTTCAGCACACAATCACCTTTACATTGGTGCCTCCATCGTTGCTTTCACTGCTCACTTTCATACAGGAAAAGCATTTGAATGGAATCAGTCCTGAGCCTGCTCTCTGCTGCGCAGCAACACAGTCAGCACAGAATGAACAGTGGCATCTGCTCACACGGGAGAAGGAGCAGCAGGGGAAGCTAGTGCTGGGCCTCTTCAGCACACAAGCAGCTTTGCAACGGGGTCACCATCATTGCAGTCTCTCCTCGGTTTCATACCTAAAAGTCCATTTGAATCCAAATTCTCAGGGGGTCTCAGCTGCCCAGCAGCACAGTGAGTACAGCACGAACGTTTGGCATCTGCTCCCACAGCAGAAGAGCAAGGATTGAAAGCTGGTGCTGGACCTGTTCAGCACACAATCACCTTTACATTGGTGCCTCCATCGTTGCTTTCACTGCTAACACTCATACAGGAAAAGCATTTGAATGGAATCAGTCCAGAGCCTGCTCCCTGCTGGCAGCTACACAGCACAGAATGAACAGTTTCATCTGCTCACACGGCAGAAGGACCAGCAGGGAAAGCTAGGGCTGTGTCTCTTCAGCACACAAGCAGCTTTGCAACGGGGTCACCATCATTGCAGTCTCTCCTCGGTTTCATACCTAAAAGTCCATTTGAATCCAAATTCTCAGGTGGTGTCTCTCAGCTGCCCAGCAGCACAGTGAGTACAGCACGAACGTTTGGCCTCTGCTCCCACAGCAGAAGAGCAAGGATTGAAAGCTGTTGCTGGACCTGTTCAGCACACAATCCCCTTTACATTGGTGCCTCCATCGCTGCTTTCACTGCTCACTTTCATACAGGAAAAGCATTTGAATGGAATCAGTCCAGAGCCTGCTCTCTGCTGCGCAGCAACACAGTCAGCACAGAATGAACAGTGGATTCTGCTCGCACAGCAGAAGGACCAGCAGGGAAAGCTAGTGCTGGGCTTCTTCAGCACACAAGCAGCTTTGCAACGGGGTCACCATCATTGCAGTCTCTCCTCGGTTTCACACCTAAAAGTCCTTTTGAATCCAAATTCTCAGGTGGTCTCTCTCAGCTGCCCAGCAGCACAGTGAGTACAGCACGAACGTTTGGCATCTGCTCCCACAGCAGAAGAGCAAGGATTGAAAGCTGGTGCTGGTCCTGTTCAGCACACAATCACCTTTACATTGGTGCCTCCATCGTTGCTTTCACTGCTAACACTCATACAGGAAAAGCATTTGAATAGAATCAGTCCAGAGCCTGCTCCCTGCTGGTAGCAACACAGGACAGAATGAACAGTGGCATCTACTCACACGGCAGAAGGACCAGCAGGGAAAGCTAGGGCTGTGTCTCTTCAGCACACAAGCAGCTTTGCAACGGGGTCACCATCATTGCAGTCTCTCCTCGGTTTCATACCTAAAAGTCCATTTGAATCCAAATTCTCAGGTGGTGTCTCTCAGCTGCCCAGCAGCACAGTGAGTACAGCACGAACTTTTGGCCTCTGCTCCCACAGCAGAAGAGCCAGGATTGAAAGCTGGTGCTGGACCTGTTCAGCACACAATCACCTTTACATTGGTGCCTCCATCGTTGCTTTCACTGCTCACTTTCATACAGGAAAAGCATTTGAATGGAATCAGTCCTGAGCCTGCTCTCTGCTGCGCAGCAACACAGTCAGCACAGAATGAACAGTGGCATCTGCTCACACGGGAGAAGGAGCAGCAGGGGAAGCTAGTGCTGGGCCTCTTCAGCACACAAGCAGCTTTGCAACGGGGTCACCATCATTGCAGTCTCTCCTCGGTTTCATACCTAAAAGTCCATTTGAATCCAAATTCTCAGGGGGTCTCAGCTGCCCAGCAGCACAGTGAGTACAGCACGAACGTTTGGCATCTGCTCCCACAGCAGAAGAGCAAGGATTGAAAGCTGGTGCTGGACCTGTTCAGCACACAATCACCTTTACATTGGTGCCTCCATCGTTGCTTTCACTGCTAACACTCATACAGGAAAAGCATTTGAATGGAATCAGTCCAGAGCCTGCTCCCTGCTGGCAGCTACACAGCACAGAATGAACAGTTTCATCTGCTCACACGGCAGAAGGACCAGCAGGGAAAGCTAGGGCTGTGTCTCTTCAGCACACAAGCAGCTTTGCAACGGGGTCACCATCATTGCAGTCTCTCCTCGGTTTCATACCTAAAAGTCCATTTGAATCCAAATTCTCAGGTGGTGTCTCTCAGCTGCCCAGCAGCACAGTGAGTACAGCACGAACGTTTGGCCTCTGCTCCCACAGCAGAAGAGCAAGGATTGAAAGCTGTTGCTGGACCTGTTCAGCACACAATC
>NW_026892606.1:187500-190000 GCF_033815535.1 Pezoporus flaviventris
CAACCTCTACAGAGCTTCTCTGAGCTGCCAAGTAGCAGAGCAATTAGAGCACGAACGTCCGGCCTCTGCTCCCAGAGCCGAAGAGCCAGGAGGGAAAGCATGTGCTGGGCATCTTCAGCACACAGTCAGCTTTGCAACGGTGTCACCATCATTGCTGTCGCTCCTGGCTTTCATACTTAAAAGTCCATTTGAGTGCAACCTCTCCGAAGCTTGTTCTCGGCTGCCCAGGGGAAGAACGATTAGTGCACGAACGTCTGGCCACTGCTCCCAGAGCCGAAGAGCCAGGAGGGAAAGCATGTGCTGGGCATCTTCAGCACACAGTCAGCTTTGCAACGGTGTCACCATCATTGCTGTCGCTCCTCGCTTTCATACCTAAAGGTCCATTTGAATGCACCCTCTTCGGAGCTTGCTCTTGGCTGCCCAGCAGCACAGTGAGTACAGCACGAACGGTTGCCGTCGGCTCCCACAGTCGAAGAGCCAGGAGGGAAAGCATGTGCTGGGCATCTTCAGCACACAGTTAGCTTTGCAACGTTGTCACCATCATTGCTGTCGCTCCTCGGTTTCATACCTAAAAGTCCATTTGAATGCACCCTCTTCGGAGCTTTCTCTCGGCTGCCGAGCAGCACAGTGAGTAGAGCACGAACGGTTGCCGTCTGCTGCCAGAGCCGAAGAGCCAGGAGGGAAAACATGTGCTGGGCATCTTCAGCACACAGTCAGCTTTGCAACGGTGTCACCATCATTGCTGTCACTCCTCGGTGTCATACCTAAAGGTCCATTTGAATGCACCCTCTTCGGAGCTTGCTCTCGGCTGCCCAGCTGCACAGTGAGTAGAGCACGAACAGTTGCCGTCTGCTCCCACAATCGAAGAGCCAGGAGGGAAAGCTGGTGCTCTGAATCTTCTGCACACAGTCATCTTTGACCCAGTGCGTCCATCATTGCTGTCGCTCCTCACTTTCATACCTAGAAGTTCATTTGAATCCAACTTCTCTGCTCGTTGCTCTTGGCTGCCCAGCAGCACAGTCAGTAGAGCATGAACGTCTGGCCTCTGCTCCCAGAGCCGAAGAGCCCGGAGGGAAAGCATGTGCTGGGCATCTTCAGCACACAGTCAGCTTTGCAACGGTGTCACCATCATTGCTGTTGCTCCTCGGTTTCATATGTAAAAGTCCATTTGAATGCAACGTCTCCAAAGCTTGTTCTCGGCTGCCCAGGGGCACAGTGATTAGTGCATGAACGTCTGGCCTCCTCTCTTAGAGCCGAAGAGCCAGGATGGAAAACATGTGCTGGGCATCTTCAGCACACAGTAAGCTTTGCAACGGTGTCACCATCATTGCTGTCGCTCCTCGGTTTCATACTTAAAAGTCCATTTGAGTGCAACCTCTCCGAAGCATGTTCTCGGCTGCCCAGGGGCAGAACGATTAGTGCACGAACGTCTGGCTTCTGCTCCCAGAGCCGAAGAGCCAGGAGGGAAAGCATGTGCTGGGCATCTTCAGCACACAGTCAGCTTTGCAACGGTGTCACCATCATTGCTGTCGCTCCTCGCTTTCATACCTAAAGGTCCATTTGAATGCACCCTCTTCGGAGCTTGCTCTCGGCTGCCCAGCTGCACAGTGAGTAGAGCACGAACAGTTGCCGTCTGCTCCCACAATCGAAGAGCCAGGAGGGAAAGCTGGTGAAAGCTTAGGGTTAGGGTTAGGGTTAGGGTTAGGGTTAGGGGTTAGGGTTAGGGTTAGGGTTATGGTTAGTTTTAGGGTTAGGGTTAGGGTTAGGGGTAGGGTTAGGGTTAGGGTTATGGTTAGGTTTAGGGTTAGGGTTAGGGGTAGGGGTAGGGTTAGGGTTAGGGTTAGGGTTAGGGTTAGGGTTAGGGTTGGGTTAGGGTTAGGGTTAGGGTTAGGGTTAGGGTTAGGGTTGCCGTCTGCTCCCACAGTCGAAGAGCCAGGAGGGAAAGCATGTGCGGGCCATCTTCAGCACAGAGTCTGCTTTGCAATGCTGTCACCATTATTGCTGTCACTCCTCGGTTTCATACCTAAAAGTACATTTGAATGCACCCTCTCCAAAGCTGCTTCTCAGCTGCCCAGTAGCACAGCGATTTGTGCACGAACTTCTGGCTTCTGCTCCCAGATCCGAAGAGCCGGGAGGGAAAGCATGTGCTGGGCATCTTCAGCACACAGTCAGCTTTGCAACGGTGTCACCATCATTGTTGTCGCTCCTCGCTTTCATACCTAAAGGTCCATTTGAATGCACCCTCTTCGGAGCTTGCTCTCGGCTGCCCAGCAACACAGTGAGTAGAGCACGAACGGTTGCCGTCTGCTAGCACAGTGGAGGAGCCAGGAGGGAAAGCATGTGCTGGGCATCTTCAGCATACAGTCAGCTTTGCAACAGTGCCTCCATCATTGCTGACGCTTTTCGCTTTCATACCTAGAAGTTCATTTGAATCCACCTTCTCCGCTCATTGCTCTTGGCTGTCCAGCGGCACAGTCAGTAGAGCATGAACGTCCGGCCT
>NW_026892606.1:195000-200000 GCF_033815535.1 Pezoporus flaviventris
CCGAAGAGCCAGGAGGGAAAGCATGTGCTGGGCATCTTCAGCACACAGTCAGCTTTGCAACGGTGTCACCATCATTGCTGTCGCTCCTCGCTTTCATACCTAAAAGTCCATTTGAATGCACCCTCTTCAGAGCTTCTCTCGGCTGCCCAGCAGCACAGTGAGTAGAGCACGAACGGTTGTCGTCTGCTCCCACAGTCGAAGAGCCAGGAGGGAAAGCATGTGCTGCGCATCTTCAGCACACAGTCAGCTTTGCAATGCTGTCACCATTATTGCTGTCACTCCTCAGTTTCATACTTAAAAGTCCATTTGAGTGCAACCTCTCCGAAGCTTGTTCTCGGCTGCCCAGGGGCAGAACGATTAGTGCACGAACGTCTGGCTTCTGCTCCCAGAGCCGAAGAGCCAGGAGGGAAAGCATGTGCTGGGCATCTTCAGCACACAGTCACCTTTGCAACGGTGTCACCATCATTGCTGTCGCTCCTCGGTGTCATACCTAAAGTTCCATTTGAATGCACCCTCTTCGGAGCTTGCTCTCGGCTGCCCAGCTGCACAGTGAGTAGAGCACGAACAGTTGCCGTCTGCTCCCACAATCGAAGAGCGAGGAGGGAAAACTGGTGAAAGCTTAGGGTTAGGGTTAAGGTTAGGGTTAGGGTTAGGGTTAGGAGTTAGGGTTAGGGGTTAGGGTAAGGTTAGGGTTAGGGTTAGGGTTAGGGGTTAGGGTTAGGGTTAGGGTTAGGGTTAGGGTTGGGTTAGGGTTAGGGTTAGGGTTAGGGTTAGGGTTAGGGTTAGGGTTGCCGTGTGCTCCCACAGTCGAAGAGCCAGGAGGGAAAGCGTGTGCGGGGCATCTTCAGCACAGAGTCTGCTTTGCAATGCTGTCGCCATTATTGCTGTCACTCCTCGGTTTCATACCTAAAAGTACATTTGAATGCACCCTCTCCAAAGCTGCTTCTCAGCTGCCCAGTAGCACTGCGATTAGTGCACGAACTTCTGGCTTCTGCTCCCAGATCCGAAGAGCCGGGAGGGAAAGCATGTGCTGGGCATCTTCAGCACACAGTCAGCTTTGCAACGGTGTCACCATCATTGCTGTCGCTCCTCGGTGTCATACCTAAAGGTCCATTTGAATGCACCCTCTCCGGAGCTTGCTCTCGGCTGCCCAGCAGCACAGTGAGTAGAGCACGAACAGTTGCCGTCTGCTCCCACAATCGAAGACCCAGGAGGGAAAGCTGGTGCTCTGAATCTTCTGCACACAGTCATCTTTGACCCAGTGCGTCCATCATTGCTGTCGCTCCTCACTTTCATACCTAGAAGTTCATTTGGATCCAACTTCTCTGCTCGTTGCTCTTGGCTGCCCAGCAGCACAGTCAGTAGAGCATGAACGTCTGGCCTCTGCTCCCAGAGCCGAAGAGCCCGGAGGGAAAGCATGTGCTGGGCATCTTCAGCACACAGTCAGCTTTGCAACGGTGTCACCATCATTGCTGTCGCTCCTCGGTTTCATATGTAAAAGTCCATTTGAATGCAACGTCTCCAAAGCTTGTTCTCGGCTGCCCAGGGGCACAGTGATTAGTGCATGAACGTCTGGCCTCTGCTCTTAGAGCCGAAGAGCCAGGATGGAAAGGATGTGCTGGGCATCTTCAGCACACAGTAAGCTTTGCAACGGTGTCACCATCATTGCTGTCGCTCCTCGCTTTCATACTTAAAAGTCCATTTGAGTGCAACCTCTCCGAAGCTTGTTCTCGGCTGCCCAGGGGCAGAACGATTAGTGCACGAACGTCTGGCTTCTGCTCCCAGAGCCGAAGAGCCAGGAGGGAAAGCATGTGCTGGGCATCTTCAGCACACAGTCAGCTTTGCAACGGTGTCACCATCATTGCTGTCGCTCCTCGCTTTCATACCTAAACGTTCATTTGAAAGCACCCTCTTCGGAGCTTGCTCTCGGCTGCCCAGCTGCACAGTGAGTAGAGGACGAACGGTTGCCGTCTGCTCCCACAGTCGAAGAGCCAGGAGGGAAATCATGTGCTGGGCATCTTCAGCACACAGTCAGCTTTGCAACGGTGTCACCATCATTGCTGTCGCTCCTCGCTTTCATACCTAAACGTTCATTTGAAAGCACCCTCTTCGGAGCTTGCTCTCGGCTGCCCAGCTGCACAGTGAGTAGAGCACGAACAGTTGCCGTCTGCTCCCACAATCGAAGAGCCAGGAGGGAAAGCTGGTGAAAGCTTAGGGTTAGAGTTAGGGTTAGGGTTAGGGTTAGGGTTAGGGGTTAGGGTTAGGGGTTAGGGTTAGGGTTAGTGTTAGGGGTTAGGGTTAGGGTTAGGGTTATGGTTAGGGGTAGGTTTAGGGTTAGGCTTAGGGTTAGGGTTGGGTTGGGGTTAGGGTTAGGGTTAGGGTTAGGGTTAGGGTTGCCGTCTGCTCCCACAGTCGAAGAGCCAGGAGGGAAAGCATGTGCGGGGCATCTTCAGCACACAGTCAGCTTTGCAATGCTGTCACCATTATTGCTGTCACTCCTCGGTTTCATACCTAAAAGTACATTTGAGTGCAACCTCTCCAAAGCTGCTTCTCAGCTGCCCAGTAGCACAGCGATTAGTGCACGAACTTCTGGCTTCTGCTCCCAGATCCGAAGAGCCGGGAGGGAAAGCATGTGCTGGGCATCTTCAGCACACAGTCAGCTTTGCAACGGTGTCACCATCATTGCTGTCGCTCCTCGGTGTCAAACCTAAAGGTCCATTTGAATGCACCCTCTTCGGAGCTTGCTCTCGGCTTCCCAGCTGCACAGTGAGTAGAGCACGAACAGTTGCCGTCTGCTCCCACAATCGAAGAGCCCGGAGGGAAAGCTGGTGCTCTGAATCTTCTGCACACAGTCAGCTTTGACCCAGTGCGTCCATCATTGCTGTCGCTCCTCACTTTCATACCTAGAAGTTCATTTGAAGCCAAGTTCTCTGCTCGTTGCTCTTGGCTGCCCAGCAGCACAGTCAGTAGGGCATGAACGTCTGGCCTCTGCTCCCAGAGCCGAAGAGCCCGGAGGGAAAGCATGTGCTGGGCATCTTCAGCACACAGTCAGCTTTGCAACGGTGTCACCATCATTGCTGTCGCTCCTCGGTTTCATACTTAAAAGTCCATTTGAATGCAACGTCTCCAAAGCTTGTTCTCAGCTGCCCAGGGGCACAGTGATTAGTGCATGAACGTCTGGCCTCTGCTCTTAGAGCCGAAGAGCCAGGATGGAAAACATGTGCTTGGCATCTTCAGCACACAGTTAGCTTTGCAACGGTGTCACCATCATTGCTGTCGCTCCTCGGTTTCATACTTAAAAGTCCATTTGAGTGCAACCTCTCCGAAGCTTGTTCTCGGCTGCCCAGGGGCAGAACGATTAGTGCATGAACGTCTGGCTTCTGCTCCCAGAGCCGAAGAGCCAGGAGGGAAAGCATGTGCTGGGCATCTTCAGCACACAGTCAGCTTTGCAACGGTGTCACCATCATTGCTGTCGCTCCTCGCTTTCATACCTAAAGGTCCATTTGAATGCACCCTCTTCGGAGCTTGCTCTCGGCTGCCCAGCTGCACAGTGAGTAGAGCACGAACAGTTGCCGTCTGCTCCCACAATCGAAGAGCCAGGAGGGAAAGCTGGTGAAAGCTTATGGTTAGGGTTAGGGTTAGGGTTAGGGTTAGGGTTAGGGTTAGGAGTTAGGGTTAGGTGTTAGGGTAAGGTTAGGGTTAGGGTTAGGGTTAGGGGTTAGGGTTACGGTTAGGGTTATGGTTAGTTTTAGGGTTAGGGTTAGGGTTAGGGGTAGGGTTATGGTTAGGGTTAGGGTTAGGGATAGGGTTGCCGTCTGCTCCCACAGTCGAAGAGGCAGGAGGGAAAGCATGTGCGGGCCATCTTCAGCACAGAGTCTGCTTTGCAATGCTGTCACCATTATTGCTGTCACTCCTCGGTTTCATACCTAAAAGTGCATTTGAATGCACCCTCTCCAAAGCTGCTTCTCAGCTGCCCAGTAGCACAGCGATTAGTGCACGAACTTCTGGCTTCTGCTCCCAGATCCGAAGAGCCGGGAGGGAAAGCATGTGCTGGGCATCTTCAGCACACAGTCAGCTTTGCAACTGTGTCACCATCATTGCTGTCGCTCCTCGCTTTCATACCTAAAGGTCCATTTGAATGCACCCTCTTCGGAGCTTGCTCTCGGCTGCCCAGCAGCACAGTGAGTAGAGCACGAACGGTTGCCGTCTGCTAGCACAGTGGAGGAGCCAGGAGGGAAAGCATGTGCTGCGCATCTTCAGCACAGAGTCTGCTTTGCAATGCTGTCACCATTATTGCTGTCACTCCTCGGTTTCATACCTAAAAGTACATTTGAATGCACCCTCTCCAAAGCTGCTTCTCAGCTGCCCAGTAGCACAGCGATTAGTGCACGAACTTCTGGCTTCTGCTCGCAAATCCGAAGAGCCGGGAGGGAAAGCATGTGCTGGGCATCTTCAGCACACAGTCAGCTTTGCAACGGTGTCACCATCATTGCTGTCGCTCCTCGCTTTCATCCCTAAAGGTCCATTTGAATGCACCCTCTTCGGAGCTTGCTCTCGGCTGCCCAGCAGCACAGTGAGTAGAGCACGAAGGGTTGCCGTCTGCTCCCACAGTCGAAGAGCCAGGAGGGAAAGCATGTGCTGGGCATCTTCAGCACACAGTTAGCTTTGCAACGGTGTCACCATCATTGCTGTCGCTCCTCGCTTTCATACTTAAAAGTCCATTTGAATGCACCCTCTTCGGAGCTTTCTCTCGGCTGCCGAGCAGCACAGTGAGTAGAGCACGAACGGTTGCCGTCTGCTGCCAGAGCCGAAGAGCCAGGAGGGAAAGCTGGTGCTGGGCATCTTCAGCACACAGTCAGCTTTGCAACGGTGTCACCATCATTGCTGTCGCTCCTCGCTTTCATACCTAAAGGTCCATTTGAATGCACCCTCTTCGGAGCTTGCTCTCGGCTGCCCAGCTGCACAGTGAGTAGAGCACGAACAGTTGC
Source organism: Pezoporus flaviventris (assembly GCF_033815535.1). Classification (NCBI taxonomy): domain Eukaryota; kingdom Metazoa; phylum Chordata; class Aves; order Psittaciformes; family Psittacidae; genus Pezoporus; species Pezoporus flaviventris. The sequence continues at coordinate 199,989 of NW_026892606.1, forward strand.
CGTCTGCTCCCA
>NW_026892606.1:235000-250000 GCF_033815535.1 Pezoporus flaviventris
GCACACAGTCAGCTTTGCAACGGTGTCACCATCATTGCTGTCGCTCCTCGCTTTCATACCTAAAGGTCCATTTGAATGCACCCTCTTCGGAGCTTGCTCTCGGCTGCCCAGCAGCACGGTGAGTAGAGCACGAACGGTTGCCGTCTGCTCCCACAGTCGAAGAGCCAGGAGGGAAAGCATGTGCTGGGCATCTTCAGCACACAGTCAGCTTTGCAACGGTGTCACCATCATTGCTGTCGCTCCTCGCTTTCATACCTAAAGGTCCATTTGAATGCACCCTCTTCGGAGCTTGCTCTCGGCTGCCCAGCAGCACAGTGAGTAGAGCACGAACAGTTGCCGTCTGCTCCCACACTCGAAGAGCCAGGAGGGAAACCTGGTGCTCTGAATCTTCTGCACACAGTCAGCTTTGCAACAGTGCCTCCATCATTGCTGTCGCTCCTCACTTTCATGCCGAGAAGTTCATTTGAATCCAACTTCTCTGCTCGTTGCTCTTGGCTGCCCAGCAGCACAGTCAGTAGAGCACGAACGTCTGGCCTCTGCTCTCAGAGCCGAAGAGCCCGGAGGGAAAGCATGTGCTGGGCATCTTCAGCACACAGTCAGCTTTGCAACGGTGTCACCATCATTGCTGTCGCTCCTCGCTTTCATACTTAAAAGTCCATTTGAGTGCAACCTCTCCGAAGCTTGTTCTCGGCTGCCCAGGGGCAGAGCGATTAGTGCACGAAATTCTGGCTTCTGCTCCCAGATCCGAAGAGCCAGGAGGGAAAGCATGTGCTGGGCATCTTCAGCACACAGTCAGCTTTGCAACGGTGTCACCATCATTGCTGTCGCTCCTCGCTTTCATACCTAAAAGTCCATTTGAATGCACCCTCTTCAGAGCTTGCTCTCGGCTGCCCAGCAGCACAGTGAGTAGAGCACGAACGGTTGTCGTCTGCTCCCACAGTCGAAGAGCCAGGAGGGAAAGCATGTGCTGCGCATCTTCAGCACACAGTCAGCTTTGCAATGCTGTCACCATTATTGCTGTCACTCCTCAGTTTCATACTTAAAAGTCCATTTGAGTGCAACCTCTCCGAAGCTTGTTCTCGGCTGCCCAGGGGCAGAACGATTAGTGCACGAACATCTGGCTTCTGCTCCCAGAGCCGAAGAGCCAGGAGGGAAAGCATGTGCTGGGCATCTTCAGCACACAGTCAGCTTTGCAACGGTGTCACCATCATTGCTGTCGCTCCTCGGTGTCATACCTAAAGTTCCATTTGAATGCACCCTCTTCGGAGCTTGCTCTCGGCTGCCCAGCTGCACAGTGAGTAGAGGACGAACAGTTGCCGTCTGCTCCCACAATCGAAGAGCGAGGAGGGAAAACTGGTGAAAGCTTAGGGTTAGGGTTAAGGTTAGGGTTAGGGTTAGGGTTAGGAGTTAGGGTTAGGGGTTAGGGTAAGGTTAGGGTTAGGGTTAGGTTTAGGGGTTAGGGTTAGGGTTAGGGTTAGGGTTAGGGTTGGGTTAGGGTTAGGGTTAGGGTTAGGGTTAGGGTTAGGGTTAGGGTTGCCGTGTGCACCCACAGTCGAAGAGCCAGGAGGGAAAGCGTGTGCGGGGCATCTTCAGCACAGAGTCTGCTTTGCAATGCTGTCGCCATTATTGCTGTCACTCCTCGGTTTCATACCTAAAAGTACATTTGAATGCACCCTCTCCAAAGCTGCTTCTCAGCTGCCCAGTAGCACTGCGATTAGTGCACGAACTTCTGGCTTCTGCTCCCAGATCCGAAGAGCCGGGAGGGAAAGCATGTGCTGGGCATCTTCAGCACACAGTCAGCTTTGCAACGGTGTCACCATCATTGCTGTCGCTCCTCGGTGTCATACCTAAAGGTCCATTTGAATGCACCCTCTCCGGAGCTTGCTCTCGGCTGCCCAGCAGCACAGTGAGTAGAGCACGAACAGTTGCCGTCTGCTCCCACAATCGAAGACCCAGGAGGGAAAGCTGGTGCTCTGAATCTTCTGCACACAGTCATCTTTGACCCAGTGCGTCCATCATTGCTGTCGCTCCTCACTTTCATACCTAGAAGTTCATTTGGATCCAACTTCTCTGCTCGTTGCTCTTGGCTGCCCAGCAGCACAGTCAGTAGAGCATGAACGTCTGGCCTCTGCTCCCAGAGCCGAAGAGCCCGGAGGGAAAGCATGTGCTGGGCATCTTCAGCACACAGTCAGCTTTGCAACGGTGTCACCATCATTGCTGTCGCTCCTCGGTTTCATATGTAAAAGTCCATTTGAATGCAACGTCTCCAAAGCTTGTTCTCGGCTGCCCAGGGGCACAGTGATTAGTGCATGAACGTCTGGCCTCTGCTCTTAGAGCCGAAGAGCCAGGATGGAAAGGATGTGCTGGGCATCTTCAGCACACAGTAAGCTTTGCAACGGTGTCACCATCATTGCTGTCGCTCCTCGCTTTCATACTTAAAAGTCCATTTGAGTGCAACCTCTCCGAAGCTTGTTCTCGGCTGCCCAGGGGCAGAACGATTAGTGCACGAACGTCTGGCTTCTGCTCCCAGAGCCGAAGAGCCAGGAGGGAAAGCATGTGCTGGGCATCTTCAGCACACAGTCAGCTTTGCAACGGTGTCACCATCATTGCTGTCGCTCCTCGCTTTCATACCTAAACGTTCATTTGAAAGCACCCTCTTCGGAGCTTGCTCTCGGCTGCCCAGCTGCACAGTGAGTAGAGGACGAACGGTTGCCGTCTGCTCCCACAGTCGAAGAGCCAGGAGGGAAATCATGTGCTGGGCATCTTCAGCACACAGTCAGCTTTGCAACGGTGTCACCATCATTGCTGTCGCTCCTCGCTTTCATACCTAAACGTTCATTTGAAAGCACCCTCTTCGGAGCTTGCTCTCGGCTGCCCAGCTGCACAGTGAGTAGAGCACGAACAGTTGCCGTCTGCTCCCACAATCGAAGAGCCAGGAGGGAAAGCTGGTGAAAGCTTAGGGTTAGAGTTAGGGTTAGGGTTAGGGTTAGGGGTTAGGGTTAGGGGTTAGGGTTAGGGTTAGTGTTAGGGGTTAGGGTTAGGGTTAGGGTTATGGTTAGGGGTAGGTTTAGGGTTAGGCTTAGGGTTAGGGTTGGGTTGGGGTTAGGGTTAGGGTTAGGGTTAGGGTTAGGGTTGCCGTCTGCTCCCACAGTCGAAGAGCCAGGAGGGAAAGCATGTGCGGGGCATCTTCAGCACACAGTCAGCTTTGCAATGCTGTCACCATTATTGCTGTCACTCCTCGGTTTCATACCTAAAAGTACATTTGAGTGCAACCTCTCCAAAGCTGCTTCTCAGCTGCCCAGTAGCACAGCGATTAGTGCACGAACTTCTGGCTTCTGCTCCCAGATCCGAAGAGCCGGGAGGGAAAGCATGTGCTGGGCATCTTCAGCACACAGTCAGCTTTGCAACGGTGTCACCATCATTGCTGTCGCTCCTCGGTGTCATACCTAAAGGTCCATTTGAATGCACCCTCTTCGGAGCTTGCTCTCGGCTGCCCAGCTGCACAGTGAGTAGAGCACGAACAGTTGCCGTCTGCTCCCACAATCGAAGAGCCCGGAGGGAAAGCTGGTGCTCTGAATCTTCTGCACACAGTCAGCTTTGACCCAGTGCGTCCATCATTGCTGTCGCTCCTCACTTTCATACCTAGAAGTTCATTTGAAGCCAACTTCTCTGCTCGTTGCTCTTGGCTACCCAGCAGCACAGTCAGTAGGGCATGAACATCTGGCCTCTGCTCCCAGAGCCGAAGAGCCCGGAGGGAAAGCATGTGCTGGGCATCTTCAGCACACAGTCAGCTTTGCAACGGTGTCACCATCATTGCTGTCGCTCCTCGGTTTCATACTTAAAAGTCCATTTGAATGCAACGTCTCCAAAGCTTGTTCTCAGCTGCCCAGGGGCACAGTGATTAGTGCATGAACGTCTGGCCTCTGCTCTTAGAGCCGAAGAGCCAGGATGGAAAACATGTGCTTGGCATCTTCAGCACACAGTTAGCTTTGCAACGGTGTCACCATCATTGCTGTCGCTCCTCGGTTTCATACTTAAAAGTCCATTTGAGTGCAACCTCTCCGAAGCTTGTTCTCGGCTGCCCAGGGGCAGAACGATTAGTGCACGAACGTCTGGCTTCTGCTCTTAGAGCCGAAGAGCCAGGATGGAAAACATGTGCTGGGCATCTTCAGCACACAGTCAGCTTTGCAACGGTGTCACCATCATTGCTGTCGCTCCTCGCTTTCATACCTAAAGGTCCATTTGAATGCACCCTCTTCGGAGCTTGCTCTCAGCTGCCCAGCTGCACAGTGAGTAGAGCACGAACAGTTGCCGTCTGCTCCCACAATCGAAGAGCCAGGAGGGAAAGCTGGTGCTCTGAATCTTCTGCACACAGTCATCTTTGACCCAGTGTGTCTATCATTGCTGTCGCTCCTCACTTTCATACCTAGAAGTTCATTTGAATCCAACTTCTCTGCTCGTTGCTCTTGGCTGCCCAGCAGCACAGTCAGCAGAGCATGAACGTCTGGCCTCTGCTCCCAGAGCCGAAGAGCCCGGAGGGAAAGCATGTGCTGGGCATCTTCAGCACACAGTCAGCTTTGCAATGCTGTCACCATTATTGCTGTTGCTCCTCGGTTTCATATGTAAAAGTCCATTTGAATGCAACGTCTCCAAAGCTTGTTCTCGGCTGCCCAGGGGCACAGTGATTAGTGCATGAACGTCTGGCCTCTGCTCTTAGAGCCGAAGAGCCAGGATGGAAAACATGTGCTGGGCATCTTCAGCACGCAGTAAGCTTTGCAACGGTGTCACCATCATTGCTGTCGCTCCTCGCTTTCATACTTAAAAGTCCATTTGAGTGCAACCTCTCCGAAGCTTGTTCTCGGCTGCCCAGGGGCAGAACGATTAGTGCACGAACGTCTGGCTTCTGCTCCCAGAGCCGAAGAGCCAGGAGGGAAAGCATGTGCTGGGCATCTTCAGCACACAGTCAGCTTTGCAACGGTGTCACCATCATTGCTGTCGCTCCTCGCTTTCATACCTAAAGGTCCATTTGAATGCACCCTCTTCGGAGCTTGCTCTCGGCTGCCCAGCTGCACAGTGAGTAGAGCACGAACAGTTGCCGTCTGCTCCCACAATCGAAGAGCCAGGAGGGAAAGCTGGTGAAAGCTTATGGTTAGGGTTAGGGTTAGGGTTAGGGTTAGGGTTAGGGTTAGGAGTTAGGGTTAGGTGTTAGGGTAAGGTTAGTGTTAGGGTTAGGGTTAGGGGTTAGGGTTACGGTTAGGGTTATGGTTAGTTTTAGGGTTAGGGTTAGGGTTAGGGGTAGGGTTATGGTTAGGGTTAGGGTTAGGGATAGGGTTGCCGTCTGCTCCCACAGTCGAAGAGGCAGGAGGGAAAGCATGTGCGGGCCATCTTCAGCACAGAGTCTGCTTTGCAATGCTGTCACCATTATTGCTGTCACTCCTCGGTTTCATACCTAAAAGTGCATTTGAATGCACCCTCTCCAAAGCTGCTTCTCAGCTGCCCAGTAGCACAGCGATTAGTGCACGAACTTCTGGCTTCTGCTCCCAGATCCGAAGAGCCGGGAGGGAAAGCATGTGCTGGGCATCTTCAGCACACAGTCAGCTTTGCAACGGTGTCACCATCATTGCTGTCGCTCCTCGCTTTCATACCTAAAGGTCCATTTGAATGCACCCTCTTCGGAGCTTGCTCTCGGCTGCCCAGCTGCACAGTGAGTAGAGCACGAACAGTTGCCGTCTGCTCCCACAATCGAAGAGCCAGGAGGGAAAGCTGGTGAAAGCTTATGGTTAGGGTTAGGGTTAGGGTTAGGGTTAGGGTTAGGAGTTAGGGTTAGGTGTTAGGGTAAGGTTAGGGTTAGGGTTAGGGTTAGGGGTTAGGGTTACGGTTAGGGTTATGGTTAGTTTTAGGATTAGGGTTAGGGTTAGGGGTAGGGTTAGGGTTAGGGTTAGGGTTAGGGTTAGGGTTGCCGTCTGCTCCCACAGTCGAAGAGGCAGGAGGGAAAGCATGTGCGGGCCATCTTCAGCACAGAGTCTGCTTTGCAATGCTGTCACCATTATTGCTGTCACTCCTCGGTTTCATACCTAAAAGTACATTTGAATGCACCCTCTCCAAAGCTGCTTCTCAGCTGCCCAGTAGCACAGCGATTAGTGCACGAACTTCTGGCTTCTGCTCCCAAATCCGAAGAGCCGGGAGGGAAAGCATGTGCTGGGCATCTTCAGCACACAGTCAGCTTGCAACGGTGTCACCATCATTGCTGTCGCTCCTCGGTGTCATACCTAAAGGTCCATTTGAATGCACCCTCTTCGGAGCTTGCTCTCGGCTGCCCAGCAGCACAGTGAGTAGAGCACGAACGGTTGCCGTCTGCTAGCACAGTGGAGGAGCCAGGAGGGAAAGCATGTGCTGGGCATCTTCAGCACACAGTCAGCTTTGCAACGGTGTCACCATCATTGCTGTCGCTCCTCGCTTTCATACCTAAAGGTCCATTTGAATGCACCCTCTTCGGAGCTTGCTCTCGGCTGCCCAGCAGCACGGTGAGTAGAGCACGAACGGTTGCCGTCTGCTCCCACAGTCGAAGAGCCAGGAGGGAAAGCATGTGCTGGGCATCTTCAGCACACAGTCAGCTTTGCAACGGTGTCACCATCATTGCTGTCGCTCCTCGCTTTCATACCTAAAGGTCCATTTGAATGCACCCTCTTCGGAGCTTGCTCTCGGCTGCCCAGCAGCACAGTGAGTAGAGCACGAACAGTTGCCGTCTGCTCCCACACTCGAAGAGCCAGGAGGGAAACCTGGTGCTCTGAATCTTCTGCACACAGTCAGCTTTGCAACAGTGCCTCCATCATTGCTGTCGCTCCTCACTTTCATGCCGAGAAGTTCATTTGAATCCAACTTCTCTGCTCGTTGCTCTTGGCTGCCCAGCAGCACAGTCAGTAGAGCACGAACGTCTGGCCTCTGCTCTCAGAGCCGAAGAGCCCGGAGGGAAAGCATGTGCTGGGCATCTTCAGCACACAGTCAGCTTTGCAACGGTGTCACCATCATTGCTGTCGCTCCTCGCTTTCATACTTAAAAGTCCATTTGAGTGCAACCTCTCCGAAGCTTGTTCTCGGCTGCCCAGGGGCAGAGCGATTAGTGCACGAAATTCTGGCTTCTGCTCCCAGATCCGAAGAGCCAGGAGGGAAAGCATGTGCTGGGCATCTTCAGCACACAGTCAGCTTTGCAACGGTGTCACCATCATTGCTGTCGCTCCTCGCTTTCATACCTAAAAGTCCATTTGAATGCACCCTCTTCAGAGCTTGCTCTCGGCTGCCCAGCAGCACAGTGAGTAGAGCACGAACGGTTGTCGTCTGCTCCCACAGTCGAAGAGCCAGGAGGGAAAGCATGTGCTGCGCATCTTCAGCACACAGTCAGCTTTGCAATGCTGTCACCATTATTGCTGTCACTCCTCAGTTTCATACTTAAAAGTCCATTTGAGTGCAACCTCTCCGAAGCTTGTTCTCGGCTGCCCAGGGGCAGAACGATTAGTGCACGAACGTCTGGCTTCTGCTCCCAGAGCCGAAGAGCCAGGAGGGAAAGCATGTGCTGGGCATCTTCAGCACACAGTCAGCTTTGCAACGGTGTCACCATCATTGCTGTCGCTCCTCGGTGTCATACCTAAAGTTCCATTTGAATGCACCCTCTTCGGAGCTTGCTCTCGGCTGCCCAGCTGCACAGTGAGTAGAGGACGAACAGTTGCCGTCTGCTCCCACAATCGAAGAGCGAGGAGGGAAAACTGGTGAAAGCTTAGGGTTAGGGTTAAGGTTAGGGTTAGGGTTAGGGTTAGGAGTTAGGGTTAGGGGTTAGGGTAAGGTTAGGGTTAGGGTTAGGTTTAGGGGTTAGGGTTAGGGTTAGGGTTAGGGTTAGGGTTGGGTTAGGGTTAGGGTTAGGGTTAGGGTTAGGGTTAGGGTTAGGGTTGCCGTGTGCACCCACAGTCGAAGAGCCAGGAGGGAAAGCGTGTGCGGGGCATCTTCAGCACAGAGTCTGCTTTGCAATGCTGTCGCCATTATTGCTGTCACTCCTCGGTTTCATACCTAAAAGTACATTTGAATGCACCCTCTCCAAAGCTGCTTCTCAGCTGCCCAGTAGCACTGCGATTAGTGCACGAACTTCTGGCTTCTGCTCCCAGATCCGAAGAGCCGGGAGGGAAAGCATGTGCTGGGCATCTTCAGCACACAGTCAGCTTTGCAACGGTGTCACCATCATTGCTGTCGCTCCTCGGTGTCATACCTAAAGGTCCATTTGAATGCACCCTCTCCGAGCTTGCTCTCGGCTGCCCAGCAGCACAGTGAGTAGAGCACGAACAGTTGCCGTCTGCTCCCACAATCGAAGACCCAGGAGGGAAAGCTGGTGCTCTGAATCTTCTGCACACAGTCATCTTTGACCCAGTGCGTCCATCATTGCTGTCGCTCCTCACTTTCATACCTAGAAGTTCATTTGGATCCAACTTCTCTGCTCGTTGCTCTTGGCTGCCCAGCAGCACAGTCAGTAGAGCATGAACGTCTGGCCTCTGCTCCCAGAGCCGAAGAGCCCGGAGGGAAAGCATGTGCTGGGCATCTTCAGCACACAGTCAGCTTTGCAACGGTGTCACCATCATTGCTGTCGCTCCTCGGTTTCATATGTAAAAGTCCATTTGAATGCAACGTCTCCAAAGCTTGTTCTCGGCTGCCCAGGGGCACAGTGATTAGTGCATGAACGTCTGGCCTCTGCTCTTAGAGCCGAAGAGCCAGGATGGAAAGGATGTGCTGGGCATCTTCAGCACACAGTAAGCTTTGCAACGGTGTCACCATCATTGCTGTCGCTCCTCGCTTTCATACTTAAAAGTCCATTTGAGTGCAACCTCTCCGAAGCTTGTTCTCGGCTGCCCAGGGGCAGAACGATTAGTGCACGAACGTCTGGCTTCTGCTCCCAGAGCCGAAGAGCCAGGAGGGAAAGCATGTGCTGGGCATCTTCAGCACACAGTCAGCTTTGCAACGGTGTCACCATCATTGCTGTCGCTCCTCGCTTTCATACCTAAACGTTCATTTGAAAGCACCCTCTTCGGAGCTTGCTCTCGGCTGCCCAGCTGCACAGTGAGTAGAGGACGAACGGTTGCCGTCTGCTCCCACAGTCGAAGAGCCAGGAGGGAAATCATGTGCTGGGCATCTTCAGCACACAGTCAGCTTTGCAACGGTGTCACCATCATTGCTGTCGCTCCTCGCTTTCATACCTAAACGTTCATTTGAAAGCACCCTCTTCGGAGCTTGCTCTCGGCTGCCCAGCTGCACAGTGAGTAGAGCACGAACAGTTGCCGTCTGCTCCCACAATCGAAGAGCCAGGAGGGAAAGCTGGTGAAAGCTTAGGGTTAGAGTTAGGGTTAGGGTTAGGGTTAGGGGTTAGGGTTAGGGGTTAGGGTTAGGGTTAGTGTTAGGGGTTAGGGTTAGGGTTAGGGTTATGGTTAGGGGTAGGTTTAGGGTTAGGCTTAGGGTTAGGGTTGGGTTGGGGTTAGGGTTAGGGTTAGGGTTAGGGTTAGGGTTGCCGTCTGCTCCCACAGTCGAAGAGCCAGGAGGGAAAGCATGTGCGGGGCATCTTCAGCACACAGTCAGCTTTGCAATGCTGTCACCATTATTGCTGTCACTCCTCGGTTTCATACCTAAAAGTACATTTGAGTGCAACCTCTCCAAAGCTGCTTCTCAGCTGCCCAGTAGCACAGCGATTAGTGCACGAACTTCTGGCTTCTGCTCCCAGATCCGAAGAGCCGGGAGGGAAAGCATGTGCTGGGCATCTTCAGCACACAGTCAGCTTTGCAACGGTGTCACCATCATTGCTGTCGCTCCTCGGTGTCATACCTAAAGGTCCATTTGAATGCACCCTCTTCGGAGCTTGCTCTCGGCTGCCCAGCTGCACAGTGAGTAGAGCACGAACAGTTGCCGTCTGCTCCCACAATCGAAGAGCCCGGAGGGAAAGCTGGTGCTCTGAATCTTCTGCACACAGTCAGCTTTGACCCAGTGCGTCCATCATTGCTGTCGCTCCTCACTTTCATACCTAGAAGTTCATTTGAAGCCAACTTCTCTGCTCGTTGCTCTTGGCTACCCAGCAGCACAGTCAGTAGGGCATGAACATCTGGCCTCTGCTCCCAGAGCCGAAGAGCCCGGAGGGAAAGCATGTGCTGGGCATCTTCAGCACACAGTCAGCTTTGCAACGGTGTCACCATCATTGCTGTCGCTCCTCGGTTTCATACTTAAAAGTCCATTTGAATGCAACGTCTCCAAAGCTTGTTCTCAGCTGCCCAGGGGCACAGTGATTAGTGCATGAACGTCTGGCCTCTGCTCTTAGAGCCGAAGAGCCAGGATGGAAAACATGTGCTGGGCATCTTCAGCACACAGTCAGCTTTGCAACGGTGTCACCATCATTGCTGTCGCTCCTCGCTTTCATACCTAAAGGTCCATTTGAATGCACCCTCTTCGGAGCTTTCTCTCAGCTGCCCAGCTGCACAGTGAGTAGAGCACGAACAGTTGCCGTCTGCTCCCACAATCGAAGAGCCAGGAGGGAAAGCTGGTGCTCTGAATCTTCTGCACACAGTCATCTTTGACCCAGTGTGTCTATCATTGCTGTCGCTCCTCACTTTCATACCTAGAAGTTCATTTGAATCCAACTTCTCTGCTCGTTGCTCTTGGCTGCCCAGCAGCACAGTCAGCAGAGCATGAACGTCTGGCCTCTGCTCCCAGAGCCGAAGAGCCCGGAGGGAAAGCATGTGCTGGGCATCTTCAGCACACAGTCAGCTTTGCAATGCTGTCACCATTATTGCTGTTGCTCCTCGGTTTCATATGTAAAAGTCCATTTGAATGCAACGTCTCCAAAGCTTGTTCTCGGCTGCCCAGGGGCACAGTGATTAGTGCATGAACGTCTGGCCTCTGCTCTTAGAGCCGAAGAGCCAGGATGGAAAACATGTGCTGGGCATCTTCAGCACGCAGTAAGCTTTGCAACGGTGTCACCATCATTGCTGTCGCTCCTCGCTTTCATACTTAAAAGTCCATTTGAGTGCAACCTCTCCGAAGCTTGTTCTCGGCTGCCCAGGGGCAGAACGATTAGTGCACGAACGTCTGGCTTCTGCTCCCAGAGCCGAAGAGCCAGGAGGGAAAGCATGTGCTGGGCATCTTCAGCACACAGTCAGCTTTGCAACGGTGTCACCATCATTGCTGTCGCTCCTCGCTTTCATACCTAAAGGTCCATTTGAATGCACCCTCTTCGGAGCTTGCTCTCGGCTGCCCAGCTGCACAGTGAGTAGAGCACGAACAGTTGCCGTCTGCTCCCACAATCGAAGAGCCAGGAGGGAAAGCTGGTGAAAGCTTATGGTTAGGGTTAGGGTTAGGGTTAGGGTTAGGGTTAGGGTTAGGAGTTAGGGTTAGGTGTTAGGGTAAGGTTAGTGTTAGGGTTAGGGTTAGGGGTTAGGGTTACGGTTAGGGTTATGGTTAGTTTTAGGGTTAGGGTTAGGGTTAGGGGTAGGGTTATGGTTAGGGTTAGGGTTAGGGATAGGGTTGCCGTCTGCTCCCACAGTCGAAGAGGCAGGAGGGAAAGCATGTGCGGGCCATCTTCAGCACAGAGTCTGCTTTGCAATGCTGTCACCATTATTGCTGTCACTCCTCGGTTTCATACCTAAAAGTGCATTTGAATGCACCCTCTCCAAAGCTGCTTCTCAGCTGCCCAGTAGCACAGCGATTAGTGCACGAACTTCTGGCTTCTGCTCCCAGATCCGAAGAGCCGGGAGGGAAAGCATGTGCTGGGCATCTTCAGCACACAGTCAGCTTTGCAACTGTGTCACCATCATTGCTGTCGCTCCTCGCTTTCATACCTAAAGGTCCATTTGAATGCACCCTCTTCGGAACTTGCTCTCGGCTGCCCAGCAGCACAGTGAGTAGAGCACGAACGGTTGCCGTCTGCTAGCACAGTGGAGGAGCCAGGAGGGAAAGCATGTGCTGCGCATCTTCAGCACAGAGTCTGCTTTGCAATGCTGTCACCATTATTGCTGTCACTCCTCGGTTTCATACCTAAAAGTACATTTGAATGCACCCTCTCCAAAGCTGCTTCTCAGCTGCCCAGTAGCACAGCGATTAGTGCACGAACTTCTGGCTTCTGCTGGCAAATCCGAAGAGCCGGGAGGGAAAGCATGTGCTGGGCATCTTCAGCACACAGTCAGCTTTGCAACGGTGTCACCATCATTGCTGTCGCTCCTCGCTTTCATCCCTAAAGGTCCATTTGAATGCACCCTCTTCGGAGCTTGCTCTCGGCTGCCCAGCAGCACAGTGAGTACAGCACGAACGGTTGCCGTCTGCTCCCACAGTCGAAGAGCCAGGAGGGAAAGCATGTGCTGGGCATCTTCAGCACACAGTTAGCTTTGCAACGGTGTCGCCATCATTGCTGTCGCTCCTCGGTTTCATACTTAAAAGTCCATTTGAATGCACCCTCTTCGGAGCTTTCTCTCGGCTGCCGAGCAGCACAGTGAGTAGAGCACGAACGGTTGCCGTCTGCTGCCAGAGCCGAAGAGCCAGGAGGGAAAGCTGGTGCTGGGCATCTTCAGCACACAGTCAGCTTTGCAACGGTGTCACCATCATTGCTGTCGCTCCTCGCTTTCATACCTAAAGGTCCATTTGAATGCACCCTCTTCGGAGCTTGCTCTCGGCTGCCCAGCTGCACAGTGAGTAGAGCACGAACAGTTGCCGTCTGCTCCCACAATCGAAGAGCCCGGAGGGAAAGCTGGTGCTCCTAATCCTCTGCACACAGTCAGCTTTGACCCAGTGCGTCCATCATTGCTGTCGCTCCTCACTTTCATACCTAGAAGTTCATTTGAAGCCAACTTCTCTGCTCGTTGCTCTTGGCTGCCCAGCAGCACAGTCAGTAGAGCATGAACGTCTGGCCTCTGCTCCCAGAGCCGAAGAGCCCGGAGGGAAAGCATGTGCTGGGCATCTTCAGCACACAGTCAGCTTTGCAACGGTGTCACCATCATTGCTGTCGCTCCTCGGTTTCAAACTTAAAAGTCCATTTGAATGCAACATCTCCAAAGCTTGTTCTCGGCTGCCCAGGGGCACAGTGATTAGTGCATGAACGTCTGGCTTCTGCTCCCAGATCCGAAGAGCCAGGATGGAAAACATGTGCTGGGCATCTTCAGCACACAGTTAGCTTTGCAACGGTGTCACCATCATTGCTGTCGCTCCTCGGTTTCATACTTAAAAGTCCATTTGAGTGCAACCTCTCCGAAGCTTGTTCTCGGCTGCCCAGGGGCACAGTGATTACTGCACGAACGTCTGGCCTCTGCTCTTAGAGCCGAAGAGCCAGGATGGAAAACATGTGCTGGGCATCTTCAGCACACAGTCAGCTTGGCAACGGTGTCACCATCATTGCTGTCGCTCTTCGCTTTCATACCTAAAGGTCCATTTGAATGCACCCTCTTCGGAGATTGCTCTCGGCTGCCGAGCAGCACAGTGAGTAGAGCACGAACGGTTGCCGTCTGCTGCCAGAGCCGAAGAGCCAGGAGGGAAAGCATGTGCTGGGCATCTTCAGCACACAGTCAGCTTTGCAACGGTGTCACCATCATTGCTGTCGCTCCTCGATTTCATACCTAAAGGTCCATTTGAATGCACCCTCTTCGGAGCTTGCTCTCGGCTGCCCAGCTGCACAGTGAGTAGAGCACGAACAGTTGCCGTCTGCTCCCACAATCGAAGAGCCAGGAGGGAAAGCTGGTGCTCTGAATCTTCTGCACACAGTCATCTTTGACCCAGTGCGTCTATCATTGCTGTCGCTCCTCACTTTCATACCTAGAAGTTCATTTGAATCCAACTTCTCTGCTCGTTGCACTTGGCTGCCCAGCAGCACAGTCAGTAGAGCATGAACGTCTGTCCTCTGCTCCCAGAGCCGAAGAGCCCGGAGGGAAAGCATGTGCTGGGCATCTTCAGCACACAGTCAGCTTTGCAATGCTGTCACCATTATTGCTGTTGCTCCTCGGTTTCATATGTAAAAGTCCATTTGAATGCAACGTCTCCAAAGCTTGTTCTCGGCTGCCCAGGGGCACAGTGATTAGTGCATGAACGTCTGGCCTCTGCTCTTAGAGCCGAAGAGCCAGGATGGAAAACATGTGCTGGGCATCTTCAGCACGCAGTAAGCTTTGCAACGGTGTCACCATCATTGCTGTCGCTCCTCGGTTTCATACTTAAAAGTCCATTTGAGTGCAACCTCTCCGAAGCTTGTTCTCGGCTGCCCAGGGGCAGAACGATTAGTGCACGAACGTCTGGCTTCTCCTCCCAGAGCCGAAGAGCCAGGAGGGAAAGCATGTGCTGGGCATCTTCAGCACACAGTCAGCTTTGCAACGGTGTCACCATCATTGCTGTCGCTCCTCGATTTCATACCTAAAGGTCCATTTGAATGCACCCTCTTCGGAGCTTGCTCTCGGCTGCCCAGCTGCACAGTGAGTAGAGCACGAACATTTGCCGTCTGCTCCCACAATCGAAGAGCCAGGAGGGAAAGCTGGTGAAAGCTTAGGGTTAGGGTTAGGGTTAGGGTTAGGGTTAGGGTTAGGAGTTAGGGTTAGGTGTTAGGGTAATGTTAGGGTTAAGGTTAGGGTTAGGGGTTAGGGTTAGGGTTAGGGTAGGGTTATGGTTAGTTTTAGGGTTAGGGTTAGGGTTAGGGGTAGGGTTAGGGTTAGGGTTAGGGGTAGGGTTAGGGTTAGGGTTGCCGTCTGCTCCCACAGTCGAAGAGGCAGGAGGGAAAGCATGTGCGGGCCATCTTCAGCACAGAGTCTGCTTTGAAATGCTGTCACCATTATTGCTGTCACTCCTCGGTTTCATACCTAAAAGTACATTTGAATGCACCCTCTCCAAAGCTGCTTCTCAGCTGCCCAGTAGCACAGAGATTAGTGCACGAACTTCTGGCTTCTTCTCCCAGATCCGAAGAGCCAGGAGGGAAAGCATGTGCTGGGCATCTTCAGCACACAGTCAGCTTTGCAAC
>NW_026892606.1:255000-260000 GCF_033815535.1 Pezoporus flaviventris
GTTAGGGTTAGGGTTGCCGTCTGCTCCCACAGTCGAAGAGCCAGGAGGGAAAGCATGTGCGGGGCATCTTCAGCACACAGTCAGCTTTGCAATGCTGTCACCATTATTGCTGTCACTCCTAGGGTTCATACCTAAAAGTACATTTGAGTGCAGCCTCTCCAAAGCTGCTTCTCAGCTGCCCAGTAGCACAGCGATTAGTGCACGAACTTCTGGCTTCTGCTCCCAGATCCGAAGAGCCGGGAGGGAAAGCATGTGCTGGGCATCTTCAGCACACAGTCAGCTTTGCAACGGTGTCACCATCATTGCTGTCGCTCCTCGGTGTCATACCTAAAGGTCCATTTGAATGCACCCTCTTCGGAGCTTGCACTCGGCTGCCCAGCTGCACAGTGAGTAGAGCACGAACAGTTGCCGTCTGCTCCCACAATCGAAGAGCCCTGAGGGAAAGGTGGTGCTCTGAATCTTCTGCACACAGTCAGCTTTGACCCAGTGCGTCCATCATTGCTGTCGCTCCTCACTTTCATACCTAGAAGTTCATTTGAAGCCAACTTCTCTGCTCGTTGCTCTTGGCATCCCAGCAGCACAGTCAGTAGAGCATGAACGTCTGGCCTCTGCTCCCAGAGCCGAAGAGCCCGGAGGGAAAGCATGTGCTGGGCATCTTCAGCACACAGTCAGCTTTGCAACGGTGTCACCATCATTGCTGTCGCTCCTCGCTTTCATACCTAAAGGTCCATTTGAATGCACCCTCTTCGGAGCTTGCTCTCGGCTGCCCAGCAGCACAGTGAGTAGAGCACGAACGGTTGCCGTCTGCTAGCACAGTGGAGGAGCCAGGAGGGAAAGCATGTGCTGGGCATCTTCAGCACACAGTCAGCTTTGCAACAGTGCCTCCATCATTGCTGACGCTTTTCGCTTTCATACCTAGAAGTTCATTTGAATCCACCTTCTCCGCTCATTGCTCTTGGCTGTCCAGCGGCACAGTCAGTAGAGCATGAACGTCAGGCCTCTGCTCCCAGAGCCGAAGAGCCAGGAGGGAAAGCATGTGCTGGGCATCTTCAGCACACAGTTAGCTTTGCAACGGTGTCACCATCATTGCTGTCGCTCCTCGGTTTCATACCTAAAAGTCCACTAGAATGCAACCTCTACGGAGCTTGCTCTGAGCTGCCAAGTAGCACAGCAATTAGAGCACGAACGTCTGGCCTCTGCTCCCAGAGCCGAAGAGCCAGGAGGGAAAGCATGTGCTGGGCATCTTCAGCACACAGTCAGCTTTGCAACGGTGTCACCATCATTGCTGTCGCTCCTCGCTTTCATAATTAAAAGTCCATTTGAGTGCAACCTCTCCGAAGCTTGTTCTCGGCTGCCCAGGGGAAGAACGATTAGTGCACGAACGTCTGGCCTCTGCTCCCAGAGCCGAAGAGCCAGGAGGGAAAGCATGTGCTGGGCATCTTCAGCACACAGTCAGCTTTGCAACGGTGTCACCATCATTGCTGTCGCTCCTCGCTTTCATACTTAAAAGTCCATTTGAGTGCAACCTCTCCGAAGCTTGTTCTCGGCTGCCCAGGGGCAGAACGATTAGTGCACGAACGTCTGGCTTCTGCTCCCAGAGCCGAAGAGCCAGGAGGGAAAGCATGTGCTGGGCATCTTCAGCACACAGTCAGCTTTGCAACGGTGTCACCATCATTGCTGTCGCTCCTCGCTTTCATACCTAAACGTTCATTTGAAAGCACCCTCTTCGGAGCTTGCTCTCGGCTGCCCAGCAGCACAGTGAGTAGAGGACGAACGGTTGCCGTCTGCTCCCACAGTCGAAGAGCCAGGAGGGAAATCATGTGCTGGGCATCTTCAGCACACAGTCAGCTTTGCAACAGTGTCACCATCATTGGTGTCGCTCCTCGGTGTCATACCTAAAGGTCCATTTGAATGCAACATCTTCGGAGCTTGCTCTCGGCTGCCCAGCAGCACAGTGAGTAGAGCACAAACAGTTGCCGTCTGCTCCCACAGTCGAAGAGCCAGTAGGGAAAGCTGGTGCTCTGAATCTTCTGCACACAGTCAGCTTTGCAACAGTGCCTCCATCATTGCTGTCGCTCCTCGCTTTCATACCGAGAAGTTCATTTGAATCCAGCTTCTCTGCTCGTTGCTCTTAGCTGCCCAGCAGCACAGTCAGTAGAGCAAGAACTTCTGGCCTCTGCTCTCAGAGCCGAAGAGCCAGGAGGGAAAGCATGTGCTGGGCATCTTCAGCACACAGTCAGCTTTGCAACGGTGTCACCATCATTGCTGTCGCTCCTCGCTTTCATACCTAAAGGTCCATTTGAATGCACCCTCTTCGGAGCTTGCTCTCGGCTGCCCAGCTGCACAGTGAGTAGAGCACGAACAGTTGCCGTCTGCTCCCACAATCGAAGAGCCAGGAGGGAAAGCTGGTGAAAGCTTAGGGTTAGAGTTAGGGTTAGGGTTAGGGTTAGGGTTAGGGTTAGGGGTTAGGGTTAGGGGTTAGGATTAGGGTTAGAGTTAGGGGTTAGGGTTAGGGTTAGGGTTATGGTTAGGGGTAGGGTTAGGGTTAGGCTTAGGGTTAGGGTTGGGTTGGGGTTAGGGTTAGGGTTAGGGTTAGGGTTAGGGTTGCCGTCTGCTCCCACAGTCGAAGAGCCAGGAGGGAAAGCATGTGCGGGGCATCTTCAGCACACAGTCAGCTTTGCAATGCTGTCACCATTATTGCTGTCACTCCTCGGTTTCATACCTAAAAGTACATTTGAGTGCAACCTCTCCAAAGCTGCTTCTCAGCTGCCCAGTAGCACAGCGATTAGTGCACGAACTTCTGGCTTCTGCTCCCAGATCCGAAGAGCCGGGAGGGAAAGCATGTGCTGGGCATCTTCAGCACACAGTCAGCTTTGCAACGGTGTCACCATCATTGCTGTCGCTCCTCGGTGTCATACCTAAAGGTCCATTTGAATGCACCCTCTTCGGAGCTTGCACTCGGCTGCCCAGCTGCACAGTGAGTAGAGCACGAACAGTTGCCGTCTGCTCCCACAATCGAAGAGCCCTGAGGGAAAGGTGGTGCTCTGAATCTTCTGCACACAGTCAGCTTTGACCCAGTGCGTCCATCATTGCTGTCGCTCCTCACTTTCATACCTAGAAGTTCATTTGAAGCCAACTTCTCTGCTCGTTGCTCTTGGCATCCCAGCAGCACAGTCAGTAGAGCATGAACGTCTGGCCTCTGCTCCCAGAGCCGAAGAGCCCGGAGGGAAAGCATGTGCTGGGCATCTTCAGCACACAGTCAGCTTTGCAACGGTGTCACCATCATTGCTGTCGCTCCTCGCTTTCATACCTAAAGGTCCATTTGAATGCACCCTCTTCGGAGCTTGCTCTCGGCTGCCCAGCAGCACAGTGAGTAGAGCACGAACGGTTGCCGTCTGCTAGCACAGTGGAGGAGCCAGGAGGGAAAGCATGTGCTGGGCATCTTCAGCACACAGTCAGCTTTGCAACAGTGCCTCCATCATTGCTGACGCTTTTCGCTTTCATACCTAGAAGTTCATTTGAATCCACCTTCTCCGCTCATTGCTCTTGGCTGTCCAGCGGCACAGTCAGTAGAGCATGAACGTCAGGCCTCTGCTCCCAGAGCCGAAGAGCCAGGAGGGAAAGCATGTGCTGGGCATCTTCAGCACACAGTTAGCTTTGCAACGGTGTCACCATCATTGCTGTCGCTCCTCGGTTTCATACCTAAAAGTCCACTAGAATGCAACCTCTACGGAGCTTGCTCTGAGCTGCCAAGTAGCACAGCAATTAGAGCACGAACGTCTGGCCTCTGCTCCCAGAGCCGAAGAGCCAGGAGGGAAAGCATGTGCTGGGCATCTTCAGCACACAGTCAGCTTTGCAACGGTGTCACCATCATTGCTGTCGCTCCTCGCTTTCATAATTAAAAGTCCATTTGAGTGCAACCTCTCCGAAGCTTGTTCTCGGCTGCCCAGGGGAAGAACGATTAGTGCACGAACGTCTGGCCTCTGCTCCCAGATCCGAAGAGCCAGGAGGGAAAGCATGTGCTGGGCATCTTCAGCACACAGTCAGCTTTGCAACGGTGTCACCATCATTGCTGTCGCTCCTCGCTTTCATACTTAAAAGTCCATTTGAGTGCAACCTCTCCGAAGCTTGTTCTCGGCTGCCCAGGGGCAGAACGATTAGTGCACGAACGTCTGGCTTCTGCTCCCAGAGCCGAAGAGCCAGGAGGGAAAGCATGTGCTGGGCATCTTCAGCACACAGTCAGCTTTGCAACGGTGTCACCATCATTGCTGTCGCTCCTCGCTTTCATACCTAAACGTTCATTTGAAAGCACCCTCTTCGGAGCTTGCTCTCGGCTGCCCAGCAGCACAGTGAGTAGAGGACGAACGGTTGCCGTCTGCTCCCACAGTCGAAGAGCCAGGAGGGAAATCATGTGCTGGGCATCTTCAGCACACAGTCAGCTTTGCAACAGTGTCACCATCATTGGTGTCGCTCCTCGGTGTCATACCTAAAGGTCCATTTGAATGCAACATCTTCGGAGCTTGCTCTCGGCTGCCCAGCAGCACAGTGAGTAGAGCACAAACAGTTGCCGTCTGCTCCCACAGTCGAAGAGCCAGTAGGGAAAGCTGGTGCTCTGAATCTTCTGCACACAGTCAGCTTTGCAACAGTGCCTCCATCATTGCTGTCGCTCCTCGCTTTCATACCGAGAAGTTCATTTGAATCCAGCTTCTCTGCTCGTTGCTCTTAGCTGCCCAGCAGCACAGTCAGTAGAGCAAGAACTTCTGGCCTCTGCTCTCAGAGCCGAAGAGCCAGGAGGGAAAGCATGTGCTGGGCATCTTCAGCACACAGTCAGCTTTGCAACGGTGTCACCATCATTGCTGTCGCTCCTCGCTTTCATACCTAAAGGTCCATTTGAATGCACCCTCTTCGGAGCTTGCTCTCGGCTGCCCAGCTGCACAGTGAGTAGAGCACGAACAGTTGCCGTCTGCTCCCACAATCGAAGAGCCAGGAGGGAAAGCTGG
>NW_026892606.1:265000-272500 GCF_033815535.1 Pezoporus flaviventris
TCGGAGCTTGCTCTCGGCTGCCCAGCTGCACAGTGAGTAGAGCACGAACAGTTGCCGTCTGCTCCCACAATCGAAGAGCCAGGAGGGAAAGCTGGTGAAAGCTTAGGGTTAGAGTTAGGGTTAGGGTTAGGGTTAGGGGTTAGGGTTAGGGGTTAGGGTTAGGGTTAGTGTTAGGGGTTAGGGTTAGGGTTAGGGTTATGGTTAGGGGTAGGTTTAGGGTTAGGCTTAGGGTTAGGGTTGGGTTGGGGTTAGGGTTAGGGTTAGGGTTAGGGTTAGGGTTGCCGTCTGCTCCCACAGTCGAAGAGCCAGGAGGGAAAGCATGTGCGGGGCATCTTCAGCACACAGTCAGCTTTGCAATGCTGTCACCATTATTGCTGTCACTCCTCGGTTTCATACCTAAAAGTACATTTGAGTGCAACCTCTCCAAAGCTGCTTCTCAGCTGCCCAGTAGCACAGCGATTAGTGCACGAACTTCTGGCTTCTGCTCCCAGATCCGAAGAGCCGGGAGGGAAAGCATGTGCTGGGCATCTTCAGCACACAGTCAGCTTTGCAACGGTGTCACCATCATTGCTGTCGCTCCTCGGTGTCATACCTAAAGGTCCATTTGAATGCACCCTCTTCGGAGCTTGCTCTCGGCTGCCCAGCTGCACAGTGAGTAGAGCACGAACAGTTGCCGTCTGCTCCCACAATCGAAGAGCCCGGAGGGAAAGCTGGTGCTCTGAATCTTCTGCACACAGTCAGCTTTGACCCAGTGCGTCCATCATTGCTGTCGCTCCTCACTTTCATACCTAGAAGTTCATTTGAAGCCAAGTTCTCTGCTCGTTGCTCTTGGCTGCCCAGCAGCACAGTCAGTAGGGCATGAACGTCTGGCCTCTGCTCCCAGAGCCAAAGAGCCCGGAGGGAAAGCATGTGCTGGGCATCTTCAGCACACAGTCAGCTTTGCAACGGTGTCACCATCATTGCTGTCGCTCCTCGGTTTCATACTTAAAAGTCCATTTGAATGCAACGTCTCCAAAGCTTGTTCTCAGCTGCCCAGGGGCACAGTGATTAGTGCATGAACGTCTGGCCTCTGCTCTTAGAGCCGAAGAGCCAGGATGGAAAACATGTGCTTGGCATCTTCAGCACACAGTTAGCTTTGCAACGGTGTCACCATCATTGCTGTCGCTCCTCGGTTTCATACTTAAAAGTCCATTTGAGTGCAACCTCTCCGAAGCTTGTTCTCGGCTGCCCAGGGGCAGAACGATTAGTGCACGAACGTCTGGCTTCTGCTCTTAGAGCCGAAGAGCCAGGATGGAAAACATGTGCTGGGCATCTTCAGCACACAGTCAGCTTTGCAACGGTGTCACCATCATTGCTGTCGCTCCTCGGTTTCATACTTAAAAGTCCATTTGAATGCAACGTCTCCAAAGCTTGTTCTCAGCTGCCCAGGGGCACAGTGATTAGTGCATGAACGTCTGGCCTCTGCTCTTAGAGCCGAAGAGCCAGGATGGAAAACATGTGCTGGGCATCTTCAGCACGCAGTAAGCTTTGCAACGGTGTCACCATCATTGCTGTCGCTCCTCGGTTTCATACTTAAAAGTCCATTTGAGTGCAACCTCTCCGAAGCTTGTTCTCGGCTGCCCAGGGGCAGAACGATTAGTGCACGAACGTCTGGCTTCTGCTCCCAGATCCGAAGAGCCAGGAGGGAAAGCATGTGCTGGGCATCTTCAGCACACAGTCAGCTTTGCAACGGTGTCACCATCATTGCTGTCGCTCCTCGCTTTCATACCTAAAGGTCCATTTGAATGCACCCTCTTCGGAGCTTGCTCTCGGCTGCCCAGCTGCACAGTGAGTAGAGCACGAACAGTTGCCGTCTGCTCCCACAATCGAAGAGCCAGGAGGGAAAGCTGGTGAAAGCTTATGGTTAGGGTTAGGGTTAGGGTTAGGGTTAGGGTTAAGGTTAGGAGTTAGGGTTAGGTGTTAGGGTAAGGTTAGTGTTAGGGTTAGGGTTAGGGGTTAGGGTTACGGTTAGGGTTATGGTTAGTTTTAGGGTTAGGGTTAGGGTTAGGGGTAGGGTTATGGTTAGGGTTAGGGTTAGGGATAGGGTTGCCGTCTGCTCCCACAGTCGAAGAGGCAGGAGGGAAAGCATGTGCGGGCCATCTTCAGCACAGAGTCTGCTTTGCAATGCTGTCACCATTATTGCTGTCACTCCTCGGTTTCATACCTAAAAGTGCATTTGAATGCACCCTCTCCAAAGCTGCTTCTCAGCTGCCCAGTAGCACAGCGATTAGTGCACGAACTTCTGGCTTCTGCTCCCAGATCCGAAGAGCCGGGAGGGAAAGCATGTGCTGGGCATCTTCAGCACACAGTCAGCTTTGCAACTGTGTCACCATCATTGCTGTCGCTCCTCGCTTTCATACCTAAAGGTCCATTTGAATGCACCCTCTTCGGAGCTTGCTCTCGGCTGCCCAGCAGCACAGTGAGTAGAGCACGAACGGTTGCCGTCTGCTAGCACAGTGGAGGAGCCAGGAGGGAAAGCATGTGCTGCGCATCTTCAGCACAGAGTCTGCTTTGCAATGCTGTCACCATTATTGCTGTCACTCCTCGGTTTCATACCTAAAAGTACATTTGAATGCACCCTCTCCAAAGCTGCTTCTCAGCTGCCCAGTAGCACAGCGATTAGTGCACGAACTTCTGGCTTCTGCTCGCAAATCCGAAGAGCCGGGAGGGAAAGCATGTGCTGGGCATCTTCAGCACACAGTCAGCTTTGCAACGGTGTCACCATCATTGCTGTCGCTCCTCGCTTTCATCCCTAAAGGTCCATTTGAATGCACCCTCTTCGGAGCTTGCTCTCGGCTGCCCAGCAGCACAGTGAGTACAGCACGAACGGTTGCCGTCTGCTCCCACAGTCGAAGAGCCAGGAGGGAAAGCATGTGCTGGGCATCTTCAGCACACAGTTAGCTTTGCAACGGTGTCGCCATCATTGCTGTCGCTCCTCGGTTTCATACTTAAAAGTCCATTTGAATGCACCCTCTTCGGAGCTTTCTCTCGGCTGCCGAGCAGCACAGTGAGTAGAGCACGAACGGTTGCCGTCTGCTGCCAGAGCCGAAGAGCCAGGAAGGAAAGCTGGTGCTGGGCATCTTCAGCACACAGTCAGCTTTGCAACGGTGTCACCATCATTGCTGTCGCTCCTCGCTTTCATACCTAAAGGTCCATTTGAATGCACCCTCTTCGGAGCTTGCTCTCGGCTGCCCAGCTGCACAGTGAGTAGAGCACGAACAGTTGCCGTCTGCTCCCACAATCGAAGAGCCAGGAGGGAAAGCTGGTGCTCTGAATCTTCTGCACACAGTCATCTTTGACCCAGTGCGTCCATCATTGCTGTCGCTCCTCACTTTCATACCTAGAAGTTCATTTGAATCCAACTTCTCTGCTCGTTGCTCTTGGCTGCCCAGCAGCACAGTCAGTAGAGCATGAACGTCTGGCCTCTGCTCCCAGAGCCGAAGAGCCCGGAGGGAAAGCATGTGCTGGGCGTCTTCAGCACACAGTCAGCTTTGCAACGGTGTCACCATCATTGCTGTCGCTCCTCGGTTTCATATGTAAAAGTCCATTTGAATGCAACGTCTCCAAAGCTTGTTCTCGGCTGCCCAGGGGCACAGTGATTAGTGCATGAACGTCTGGCCTCTGCTCTTAGAGCCGAAGAGCCAGGATGGAAAGGATGTGCTGGGCATCTTCAGCACACAGTAAGCTTTGCAACGGTGTCACCATCATTGCTGTCGCTCCTCGGTTTCATACTTAAAAGTCCATTTGAGTGCAACCTCTCCGAAGCTTGTTCTCGGCTGCCCAGGGGCAGAACGATTAGTGCACGAACGTCTGGCTTCTGCTCCCAGAGCCGAAGAGCCAGGAGGGAAAGCATGTGCTGGGCATCTTCAGCACACAGTCAGCTTTGCAACGGTGTCACCATCATTGCTGTCGCTCCTCGCTTTCATACCTAAACGTTCATTTGAAAGCACCCTCTTCGGAGCTTGCTCTCGGCTGCCCAGCTGCACAGTGAGTAGAGGACGAACGGTTGCCGTCTGCTCCCACAGTCGAAGAGCCAGGAGGGAAATCATGTGCTGGGCATCTTCAGCACACAGTCAGCTTTGCAACAGTGTCACCATCATTGGTGTCGCTCCTCGGTGTCATACCTAAAGGTCCATTTGAATGCAACATCTTCGGAGCTTGCTCTCGGCTGCCCAGCAGCACAGTGTGTAGAGCACGAACAGTTGCCCTCTGCTCCCACAGTCGAAGAGCCAGTAGGGAAAGCTGGTGCTCTGAATCTTCTGCACACAGTCAGCTTTGCAACAGTGCCTCCATCATTGCTGTCGCTCCTCGCTTTCATACCGAGAAGTTCATTTGAATCCAGCTTCTCTGCTCGTTGCTCTTAGCTGCCCAGCAGCACAGTCAGTAGAGCAAGAACGTCTGGCCTCTGCTCTCAGAGCCGAAGAGCCAGGAGGGAAAGCATGTGCTGGGCATCTTCAGCACACAGTCAGCTTTGCAACGGTGTCACCATCATTGCTGTCGCTCCTCGCTTTCATACCTAAAGGTCCATTTGAATGCACCCTCTTCGGAGCTTGCTCTCGGCTGCCCAGCTGCACAGTGAGTAGAGCACGAACAGTTGCCGTCTGCTCCCACAATCGAAGAGCCAGGAGGGAAAGCTGGTGAAAGCTTAGGTTTAGAGTTAGGGTTAGGGTTAGGGTTAGGGTTAGGGTTAGAGGTTAGGGTTAGGGGTTAGGGTTAGGGTTAGTGTTAGGGGTTAGGGTTAGGGTTAGGGTTATGGTTAGGGGTAGGGTTAGGGTTAGGCTTAGGGTTAGGGTTGGGTTGGGGTTAGGGTTAGGGTTAGGGTTAGGGTTAGGGTTGCCGTCTGCTCCCACAGTCGAAGAGCCAGGAGGGAAAGCATGTGCGGGGCATCTTCAGCACACAGTCAGCTTTGCAATGCTGTCACCATTATTGCTGTCACTCCTCGGTTTCATACCTAAAAGTACATTTGAGTGCAACCTCTCCAAAGCTGCTTCTCAGCTGCCCAGTAGCACAGCGATTAGTGCACGAACTTCTGGCTTCTGCTCCCAGATCCGAAGAGCCGGGAGGGAAAGCATGTGCTGGGCATCTTCAGCACACAGTCAGCTTTGCAACGGTGTCACCATCATTGCTGTCGCTCCTCGGTGTCATACCTAAAGGTCCATTTGAATGCACCCTCTTCGGAGCTTGCTCTCGGCTGCCCAGCAGCACAGTGAGTAGAGCACGAACAGTTGCCGTCTGCTCCCACAATCGAAGAGCCCGGAGGGAAAGCTGGTGCTCTGAATCTTCTGCACACAGTCAGCTTTGACCCAGTGCGTCCATCATTGCTGTCGCTCCTCACTTTCATACCTAGAAGTTCATTTGAAGCCAAGTTCTCTGCTCGTTGCTCTTGGCTGCCCAGCAGCACAGTCAGTAGAGCATGAACGTCTGGCCTCTGCTCCCAGAGCCGAAGAGCCCGGAGGGAAAGCATGTGCTGGGCATCTTCAGCACACAGTCAGCTTTGCAACGGTGTCACCATCATTGCTGTCGCTCCTCGGTTTCATACTTAAAAGTCCATTTGAATGCAACATCTCCAAAGCTTGTTCTCAGCTGCCCAGGGGCACAGTGATTAGTGCATGAACGTCTGGCTTCTGCTCCCAGATCCGAAGAGCCAGGATGGAAAACATGTGCTGGGCATCTTCAGCACACAGTTAGCTTTGCAACGGTGTCACCATCATTGCTGTCGCTCCTCGGTTTCATACTTAAAAGTCCATTTGAGTGCAACCTCTCCGAAGCTTGTTCTCGGCTGCCCAGGGGCACAGTGATTACTGCACGAACGCCTGGCCTCTGCTCTTAGAGCCGAAGAGCCAGGATGGAAAACATGTGCTGGGCATCTTCAGCACACAGTCAGCTTTGCAACGGTGTCACCATCATTGCTGTCGCTCCTCGCTTTCATACCTAAAGGTCCATTTGAATGCACCCTCTTCGGAGATTGCTCTCGGCTGCCGAGCAGCACAGTGAGTAGAGCACGAACGGTTGCCGTCTGCTGCCAGAGCCGAAGAGCCAGGAGGGAAAGCATGTGCTGGGCATCTTCAGCACACAGTCAGCTTTGCAACGGTGTCACCATCATTGCTGTCGCTCCTCGATTTCATACCTAAAGGTCCATTTGAATGCACCCTCTTCGGAGCTTGCTCTCGGCTGCCCAGCTGCACAGTGAGTAGAGCACGAACAGTTGCCGTCTGCTCCCACAATCGAAGAGCCAGGAGGGAAAGCTGGTGCTCTGAATCTTCTGCACACAGTCATCTTTGACCCAGTGCGTCTATCATTGCTGTCGCTCCTCACTTTCATACCGAGAAGTTCATTTGAATCCAACTTCTCTGCTCGTTGCACTTGGCTGCCCAGCAGCACAGTCAGTAGAGCATGAACGTCTGGCCTCTGCTCCCAGAGCCGAAGAGCCCGGAGGGAAAGCATGTGCTGGGCATCTTCAGCACACAGTCAGCTTTGCAATGCTGTCACCATTATTGCTGTTGCTCCTCGGTTTCATATGTAAAAGTCCATTTGAATGCAACGTCTCCAAAGCTTGTTCTCGGCTGCCCAGGGGCACAGTGATTAGTGCATGAACGTCTGGCCTCTGCTCTTAGAGCCGAAGAGCCAGGATGGAAAACATGTGCTGGGCATCTTCAGCACGCAGTAAGCTTTGCAACGGTGTCACCATCATTGCTGTCGCTCCTCGGTTTCATACTTAAAAGTCCATTTGAGTGCAACCTCTCCGAAGCTTGTTCTCGGCTGCCCAGGGGCAGAACGATTAGTGCACGAACGTCTGGCTTCTGCTCCCAGAGCCGAAGAGCCAGGAGGGAAAGCATGTGCTGGGCATCTTCAGCACACAGTCACCTTTGCAACGGTGTCACCATCATTGCTGTCGCTCCTCGCTTTCATACCTAAAGGTCCATTTGAATGCACCCTCTTCGGAGCTTGCTCTCGGCTGCCCAGCTGCACAGTGAGTAGAGCACGAACAGTTGCCGTCTGCTCCCACAATCGAAGAGCCAGGAGGGAAAGCTGGTGAAAGCTTAGGGTTAGGGTTAGGGTTAGGGTTAGGGTTAGGGTTAGGGTTAGGAGTTAGGGTTAGGTGTCAGGGTAATGTTAGGGTTAGGGTTAGGGGTTAGGGTTAGGGTTAGCGTTAGGGTTATGGTTAGGTTTAGGGTTAGGGTTAGGGTTAGGGGTAGGGTTAGGGTTAGGGTTAGGGGTAGGGTTAGGGTTAGGGTTGCCGTCTGCTCCCACAGTCGAAGAGGCAGGAGGGAAAGCATGTGCGGGCCATCTTCAGCACAGAGTCTGCTTTGCAATGCTGTCACCATTATTGCTGTCACTCCTCGGTTTCATACCTAAAAGTACATTTGAATGCACCCTCTCCAAAGCTGCTTCTCAGCTGCCCAGTAGCACAGCGATTAGTGCACGAACTTCTGGCTTCTTCTCCCAGATCCGAAGAGCCAG
>NW_026892606.1:277500-280000 GCF_033815535.1 Pezoporus flaviventris
CTCTCGGCTGCCCAGCTGCACAGTGAGTAGAGCACGAACAGTTGCCGTCTGCTCCCACAATCGAAGAGCCCGGAGGGAAAGCTGGTGCTCTGAATCTTCTGCACACAGTCAGCTTTGACCCAGTGCGTCCATCATTGCTGTCGCTCCTCACTTTCATACCTAGAAGTTCATTTGAAGCCAACTTCTCTGCTCATTGCTCTTGGCTGCTCAGCAGCACAGTCAGTAGAGCATGAACGTCTGGCCTCTGCTCTCAGAGCCGAAGAGCCGGAGGGAAAGCATGTGCTGGGCATCTTCAGCACACAGTCAGCTTTGCAACGGTGTCACCATCATTGCTGTCGCTCCTCGCTTTCATACCTAAAGGTCCATTTGAATGCACCCTCTTCGGAGCTTGCTCTCGGCTGCCCAGCTGCACAGTGAGTAGAGCACGAACAGTTGCCGTCTGCTCCCACAATCGAAGAGCCAGGAGGGAAAGCTGGTGAAAGCTTAGGGTTAGAGTTAGGGTTAGGGTTAGGGTTAGGGTTAGGGTTAGGTGTTAGGGTTAGGGGTTAGGGTTAGGGTTAGTGTTAGGGGTTAGGGTTAGGGTTATGGTTAGGTTTAGGGTTAGGGTTAGGGGTAGGGTTAGGGTTAGGCTTAGGGTTAGGGTTGGGTTGGGGTTAGGGTTAGGGTTAGGGTTAGGGTTGCCGTCTGCTCCCACAGTCGAAGAGCCAGGAGGGAAAGCATGTGCTGGGCATCTTCAGCACACAGTCAGCTTTGCAATGCTGTCACCATTATTGCTGTCACTCCTCGGTTTCATACCTAAAAGTACATTTGAGTGCAACCTCTCCAAAGCTGCTTCTCAGCTGCCCAGTAGCACAGCGATTAGTGCACGAACTTCTGGCTTCTGCTCCCAGATCCGAAGAGCCGGGAGGGAAAGCATGTGCTGGGCATCTTCAGCACACAGTCAGCTTTGCAACGGTGTCACCATCATTGCTGTCGCTCCTCGGTGTCATACCTAAAGGTCCATTTGAATGCACCCTCTTCGGAGCTTGCACTCGGCTGCCCAGCTGCACAGTGAGTAGAGCACGAACAGTTGCCGTCTGCTCCCATCCCACAATCGAAGAGCCCTGAGGGAAAGGTGGTGCTCTGAATCTTCTGCACACAGTCAGCTTTGACCCAGTGCGTCCATCATTGCTGTCGCTCCTCACTTTCATACCTAGAAGTTCATTTGAATCCAACTTCTCTGCTCGTTGCTCTTGGCATCCCAGCAGCACAGTCAGTAGAGCATGAACGTCTGGCCTCTGCTCCCAGAGCCGAAGAGCCCGGAGGGAAAGCATGTGCTGGGCATCTTCAGCACACAGTCAGCTTTGCAACGGTGTCACCATCATTGCTGTCGCTCCTCGGTTTCATACTTAAAAGTCCATTTGAATGCAACGTCTCCAAAGCTTGTTCTCGGCTGCCCAGGGGCACAGTGATTAGTGCATGAACGTCTGGCCTCCGCTCTTAGAGCCGAAGAGCCAGGATGGAAAACATGTGCTGGGCATCTTCAGCACACAGTTAGCTTTGCAACGGTGTCACCATCATTGCTGTCGGCTCCTCGGTTTCATACTTAAAAGTCCATTTGAGTGCAACCTCTCGGAAGCTTGTTCTCGGCTGCCCAGGGGCACAGTGATTACTGCACGAACGTCTGGCCTCTGCTCTTAGAGCCGAAGAGCCAGGATGGAAAACATGTGCTGGGCATCTTCAGCACACAGTCAGCTTTGCAACGGTGTCACCATCATTGCTGTCGCTCCTCGCTTTCATACCTAAAGGTCCATTTGAATGCACCCTCTTCGGAGATTGCTCTCGGCTGCCCAGCAGCACAGTCAGTAGAGCACGAACGGTTGCCATCTGCTCCCACAGTCGAAGAGCCAGGAGGGAAAGCATGTGCTGGGCATCTTCAGCACACAGTTAGCTTTGCAACGGTGTCACCATCATTGCTGTCGCTCCTCGGTTTCATGCCTAAAAGTCCACTAGAATGCAACCTCTCCGAAGCTTGTTCTCGGCTGCCCAGGGGCAGAACGATTAGTGCACGAACGTCTGGCTTCTGCTCCCAGATCCGAAGAGCCGGGAGGGAAAGCATGTGCTGGGCATCTTCAGCACAGAGTCTGCTTTGCAATGCTGTCACCATTATTGCTGTCACTCCTCGGTTTCATACCTAAAAGTACATTTGAATGCACCCTCTCCAAAGCTGCTTCTCAGCTGCCAGTAGCACAACGATTAGTGCACGAACTTCTGGCTTCTGCTCCCAGATCCCATGAGCCGGGAGGGAAAGCATGTGCTGGGCATCTTAAGCACACAGTCAGCTTTGCAACAGTGCCTCCATCATTGCTGACGCTTTTCGCTTTCATACCTAGAAGTTCATTTGAATCCACCTTCTCCGCTCATTGCTCTTGGCTGTCCAGCGGCACAGTCATTAGAGCATGAACGTCTGGCCTCTGCTCCCAGAGCCGAAGAGCCAGGAGGGAAAGCATGTGCTGGGCAT
>NW_026892606.1:282500-292900 GCF_033815535.1 Pezoporus flaviventris
TTAGGGTTGCCGTCTGCTCCCACAGTCGAAGAGCCAGGAGGGAAAGCATGTGCGGGGCATCTTCAGCACACTGTCTGCTTTGCAATGCTGTCACCATTATTGCTGTCACTCCTCGGTTTCATACCTAAAAGTACATTTGAATGCACCCTCTCCAAAGCTGCTTCTCAGCTGCCGAGTAGCACAGTGATTAGTGCACGAACTTCTGGCTTCTGCTCCCAGATCCGAAGAGCCGGGAGGGAAAGCATGTGCTGGGCATCTTCAGCACACAGTCAGCTTTGCAACGGTGTCACCATCATTGCTGTCGCTCCTCGCTTTCATACCTAAAGGTCCATTTGAATGCACCCTCTTCGGAGCTTGCTCTCGGCTGCCCAGCAGCACAGTGAGTAGAGCACGAACGGTTGCCGTCTGCTAGCACAGTGGAGGAGCCAGGAGGGAAAGCATGTGCTGGGCATCTTCAGCACACAGTTAGCTTTGCAACGGTGTCACCATCATTGCTGTCGCTCCTCGCTTTCATACCTAAAAGTCCACTAGAATGCAACCTCTACGGAGCTTGCTCTGAGCTTCCAAGTAGCACAGCAATTAGAGCACGAACGTCTGGCCTCTGCTCCCAGAGCCGAAGAGCCAGGAGGGAAAGCATGTGCTGGCATCTTCAGCACACAGTCAGCTCTGCAACGGTGTCACCATCATTGCTGTTGCTCCTTGCTTTCATACCTAAAGGTCCATTTGAATGCACCCTCTTCAGAGCTTGCCCTCGGCTGCCCAGCAGCACAGTGAGTAGAGCACGAACGGTTGTCGACTGCTCCCACAGTCGAAGAGCCAGGAGGGAAAGCATGTGCTGCGCATCTTCAGCACACAGTCAGCTTTCAATGCTGTCACCATTATTGCTGTCACTCCTTGGTTTCATACCTAAAAGTACATTTCAATGCAACCTCTCTAAAGGTGCTTCTCAGCTGCCCAGTTGCTCAGCGATTAGTGCAAGAACGTCTGGCCTCTGCTCCCACAGCTGAAGAGCCAGGAGGGAAAGCATGTGCTGGGCATCTTCAGCACACAGTCAGCTTTGCAACGGTGTCACCATCATTGCTGTCGCTCCTCGCTTTCATACCTAAAGGTCCATTTGAATGCACCCTCTTCGGACCTTGCTCTCGGCTGCCCAGCTGCACAGTGAGTAGAGCACGAACAGTTGCCGTCTGCTCCCACAATCGAAGAGCCAGGAGGGAAAGCTGGTGCTCTGAATCTGGTGAAAGCTTAGGGTTAGGGTTAGGGTTAGTGTTAGTATTAGGGGTTAGGGTTAAGGGTTAGGGTTAGGGTTAGGGTTAGGGTTGGGGGTTAGGGTTAGGGTTAGGGTTAGTGTTGGGGGTTAGGGTTAGGGCTAGGGTTATGGTGAGGAGCGACAGCAATGATGGTGACAGCGTTGCAAAGCTGACTGTGTGCTGAAGATGCGCAGCACATGCTTTCCCTCCTGGCTCTTCGACTGTGGGAGCAGACGTCAACCCTTCGTTCTCAACTCACTGTGCTGCTGGGCAGCCGAGAGCAAGCTCCGAAGAGGGTGCTTTCAAATGGACGTTTAGGTATGAAAGTGAGGAGCGACAGCAATGATGATGACACCGTTGCAAAGCTGACTGTGTGCTGAAGATGCCCAGCACATGCTTTCCCTCCCGGCTCTTCGGCTCTGGGAGCAGAGGCCAGACGTTCGTGCACTAATCGCTGAGCTACTGGGCAGCTGAGAAGCAGCTTTGGAGAGGTTGCATTCAAATGTACTTTTAGGTATGAAACCGAGGAGTGACAGCAATAATGGTGACAGCATTGCAAAGCTGACTGTGTGCTGAAGATGCGCAGCACATGCTTTCCCTCCTGGCTCTTCGACTGTGGGAGCAGACGACAACCGTTCGTGCTCTACTCACTGTGCAGCTGGGCAGCCGAGAGCAAGCTCCGAAGAGGGTGCTTTCAAATGGACGTTTAGGTATGAAAGTGAGGAGCGACAGCAATGATGATGACACCGTTGCAAAGCTGACTGTGTGCTGAAGATGCCCAGCACATGCTTTCCCTCCTGGCTCTTCGGCTCTGGGAGCAGAGGCCAGACGTTCGTGCACTAATCGCTGAGCTACTGGGCAGCTGAGAAGCAGCTTAGGAGAGGTTGCATTCAAATGTACTTTTAGGTATGAAACCGAGGAGTGACAGCAATAATGGTGACAGCATTGCAAAGCTGACTGTGTGCTGAAGATGCGGAGCACATGCTTTCCCTCCTGGCTCTTCGACTGTGGGAGCAGACGACAACCGTTCGTGCTCTACTCACTGTGCAGCTGGGCAGCCGAGAGCAAGATCCGAAGAGGGTGCATTCAAATGGACGTTTAGGTATGACACCAAGGAGCGACAGCAATGATGGTGACACCGTTGCAAAGCTGACTGTGTGCTGAAGATGCCCAGCACATGCTTTCCCTCCTTCCTCTTCGGCTCTGGCAGGAGACGGCAACCGTTCGTGCTCTACTCACTGTGCTGCTCGGTAGCCGAGAGAAAGCTCCGAAGAGGGTGCATTCAAATGGAACTTTAGGTATGAAAGCGAGGAGCGACAGCAATGATGGTGACACCGTTGCAAAGCTGACTGTGTGCTGAAGATGCCCAGCACATGCTTTCCTTCCTGGCTCTTCGGCTCTGGGAGCAGAGGCCAGACGTTCGTACTCTACTGACTGTGCCGCTGGACATCCAAGAGCAATGAGCGGAGAAGGTGGATTCAAATGAACTTCTAGGTATGAAAGTGAAAAGCGTCAGCAATAATGGAGGCACTGTTGCAAAGCTGACTGTGTGCTGAAGATGCCCAGCACATGCTTTCCCTCCGGGCTCTTCGGATCTGGGAGCAGACGCCAGACGTTCGTGTCTTAATCGCTCTGCCCCTGGGCAGCCGAGAACAAGCTTCGGAGAGGTTGCACTCAAATGGACTTTCAAGTATGGAACCGAGGAGCGACAGCAATGATGGTGACACCGTTGCAAAGCTAACTGTGTGCTGAAGATGCCCAGCACAGGTTTTCCATCCTGGCTCTTCAGCTCTAAGAGCAGAGGCCAGGAGTTCATGCTCTAATCACTGTGCCCCTGTGCAGCCGAGAACAAGCTTTGGAGACGTTGCATTCAAATGGACTTTTACATATGAAACCGAGGAGCGACAGCAATGATGGTGACACTGTTGCAAAACTGACTGTGTGCTGAAGATGCCCAGCACATGCTTTCCCTCCAGGCTCTTCGGCTCTGGGAGCAGAGGCCAGACGTTCATGCTCTACTGACTGTGCTGCTGGGCAGCCAAGAGCAACGAGCAGAGAAGTTGGATTCAAATGAACTTCTAGGTATGAAAGTGAGGAGCGACAGCAATGATGGACGCACTGGGTCAAAGCTGACTGTGTGCAGAAGATTCAGAGCACCAGCTTTCCCTCCTGGCTCTTCGATTGTTTGAGCAGACGGGAACTGTTCGTGCTCTACTCACTGTGCTGCTGGGCAGCCGAGAGCAAGCTCCGAAGAGGGTGCATTCAAATGGACCTTTAGGTATGAAAGCGAGGAGCGACAGCAATGATGGTGACACCGTTGCAAAGCTGACTGTGTGCTGAAGATGCCCAGCACATGCTTTCCATCCTGGCTCTTCGGCTCTAAGAGCAGAGGCCAGACGTTCATGCACTAATCACTGTGCCCCTGGGCAGCCGAGAACAAGCTTTGGAGACGTTGCATTCAAATGGACTTTTACATATGAAACCGAGGAGCGACAGCAATGATGGTGACACCGTTGCAAAGCTGACTGTGTGCTGAAGATGCCCAGCACATGCTTTCCCTCCCGGCTCTTCGGATCTGGGAGCAGAAGCCAGAAGTTCGTGCACTAATCGCTGTGCTACTGGGCAGCTGAGAAGCAGCTTTGGAGAGCTTGCATTCAAATGTACTTTTAGGCATGAAACCGAGGAGTGACAGCAATAATGGTGACAGCATTGCAAAGCTGACTGTGTGCTGAAGATGACCCGCACATGCTTTCCCTCCTGGCTCTTCGACTGTGGGAGCAGACGGCAACCCTAACCCTAACCCTAACCCTAACCCCAACCCAACCCTCACCCTAACCCTAACCCTAAACCTAACCCTAACCCTAACCCAACCCTAACCCTATCTCTAACCCTAACCGTAACCCCTAACCCTAACCCTAACCCTAACCATAACCCTAACCCTAACCCTAACCCTAAGCTTTCACCAGCTTTCCCTCCTGGCTCTTCGATTGTTTGAGCAGACGGGAACTGTTCGTGCTCTACTCACTGTGCTGCTGGGCAGCCGAGAGCAAGCTCCGAAGAGGGTGCATTCAAATGGACCTTTAGGTATGAAACCGAGGAGCGACAGCAATGATGGTGACACCGTTGCAAAGCTGACTGTGTGCTGAAGATGCCCAGCACATGCTTTCCCTCCTGGCTCTTCGACTGTGGGAGCAGACGGCAACCGTTCGTGCTCTAATCACTGTGCTGCTGGGCAGCCGAGAACAAGCTCCGAAGAGGGTGCTTTCAAATGGACGTTTAGGTATGAAAGCGAGGAGCGACAGCAATGATGGTGACACCGTTGCAAAGCTGACTGTGTGCTGAAGATGCCCAGCACATGCTTTCCCTCCTGGCTCTTCGTATCTGGGAGCAGAAGCCAGACGTTCGTGCACTAATTGTTCTGCCCCTGGGCAGCCGAGAACAAGCTTCGGAGAGGTTGCACTCAAATGGACTTTTAAGTATGAAAGCGAGGAGCAACAGCAATGATGGTGACACCGTTGCAAAGCTGACTGTGTGCTGAAGATGCCCAGCACATGTTTTCCCTCCTGGCTCTTCGGCTCTGGGAGCAGAGGCCAGACGTTTGTGCTCTAATCGCTGTGCTACTTGGCAGCTCAGAGCAAGCTCCGAAGAGGTTGCATTCGAGTGGACTTTTAGGTATGAAAGCGAGGAGCGACAGCAATGATGGTGACACCGTTGCAAAGCTAACTGTGTGCTGAAGATTCCCAGCACATGCTTTCCCTCCTGGCTCTTCGACTGTGGGAGCAGACGGCAACCGTTCGTGCTCTACTCACTGTGCTGCTGGGCAGCCGAGAGCAAGCTCCGAAGAGGGTGCATTCAAATGGACCTTTAGGTATGAAAGCGAGGAGCGACAGCAATGATGGTGACACCGTTGCAAAGCTGACTGTGTGCTGAAGATGCCCAGCACATGCTTTCCCTCCCGGCTCTTCGGCTCTGAGAGCAGAGGCCAGACGTTCGTGCTCTACTGACTGTGCTGCTGGGCAGCCAAGAGCAACGAGCAGAGAAGTTGGATTCAAATGAACTTCCCGGTATGAAAGTGAGGAGCGACAGCAATGATGGAGGCACTGTTGCAAAGCTGACTGTGTGCAGAAGATTCAGAGCACCAGCTTTCCCTCCTGGCTCTTCGATTGTGGGAGCAGACGGCAACTGTTCGTGCTCTACTCACTGTGCTGCTGGGCAGCCGAGAGCAAGCTCCGAAGAGGGTGCATTCAAATGGACCTTTAGGTATGAAAGCGAGGAGCGACAGCAATGATGGTGACACCGTTGCAAAGCTGACTGTGTGCTGAAGATGCCCAGCACATGCTTTCCCTCCCGGCTCTTCGGATCTGGGAGCAGAAGCCAGAAGTTCGTGCACTAATCGCTGTGCTACTGGGCAGCTGAGAAGCAGCTTTGGAGAGGTTGATTTCAAATGTACATTTAAGTACGAAACCGAGGAGTGACAGCAATAATGGTGACAGCATTGCAAAGCTGACTGCGTGCTGAAGATGCCCCGCACATGCTTTCCCTCCTGGCTCTTCGACTGTGGGAGGAGACGGCAACCCTAACCCTAACCCTAACCCTAACCCTAACCCTAACCCAACCCTAACCCTAGCCATAACCCTAACCCTAACCCTAACCCTAACCCTAAGCTTTCACCAGCTTTCCCTCATGGCTCTTCGATTGTGGGAGCAGACGGCAACTGTTCGTGCTCTACACACTGTGCTGCTGGGCAGCCAAGAGCAAGCTCCGAAGAGGGTGCATTCAAATGGACCTTTAGGTATGGACCTTTAGGTATGACACCGAGGAGCGACAGCAATGATGGTGACACCGTTGCAAAGCTGACTGTATGCTGAAGATGCCTAGCACATGCTTTCCCTCCTGGCTCTTCGACTGTGGGAGCAGACGGCAACCATTCGCGCTCTACTCACTGTGCTGCTGGGCAGCCGAGAGCAAGCTCCAAAGAGGGCGCTTTCAAATGGACGTTTAGGTATGAAAGCGAGGAGCGACAGCAATGATGGTGACACCGTTGCAAAGCTGACTGTGTGCTGAAGATGCCCAGCACATGCTTTCCCTCCTGGCTCTTCGGATCTGGGAGCAGAAGCCAGACGTTCGTGCACTAATCTCTCTTCCCCTGGGCAGCCGAGAACAAGGTTCGGAGATGTTGCACTCAAATGGACTTTTAAGTATGAAAGCGAGGAGCGACAGCAATGATGGTGACAGCGTTGCAAAGCTGACTGTGTGCTGAAGATGAGCAGCACATGTTTTCCATCCTGGCTCTTCGGCTCTAAGAGCAGAGGCCAGACGTTCATGCACTAATCACTGTGCCCCTGGGCAGCCGAGAACAAGGTTTGGAGACGTTGCATTCAAATGGACTTTTACATATGAAACCGAGGAGCGACAGCAATGATGGTGACACCGTTGCAAAGCTGACTGTGTGCTGAAGATGCCCAGCACATGCTTTCCCTCCTAGCTCTTCAGCTCTGGTAGCAGAGGCCAGACGTTCGTGCTCTACTGACTGTGCCGCTGGACAGCCAAGAGCAATGAGCGGAGAAGGTGGATTCAAATGAACTTCTAGGTTTGAAAGCGAAAAGCGTCAGCAATGATGGAGGCACTGTTGCAAAGCTGACTGTGTGCTGAAGATGCCCAGCACATGCTTTCCCTCCTGGCTCCTCCACTGTGCTAGCAGACAGCAACCGTTCGTGCTCTACTCACTGAGCTGCTGGGCAGCCGAGAGAAAGCTCCGAAGAGGGTGCATTCAAATGGACCTTTAGGTATGAAAGCGAGGAGCGACAGCAATGATGGTGACACCGTTGCCAAGCTGACTGTGTGCTGAAGATGCCCAGCACATGCTTTCCCTCCCGGCTCTTCAGATCTGGGAGCAGAAGCCAGAAGTTCGTGCACTAATCGCTGTGCTACTGGGCAGCTGAGAAGCAGCTTTGGAGAGGTTGCATTCAAATGTACTTTTAGGTATGAAACCGAGGAGCGACAGCAATAATGGTGACAGCATTAAAAGCTGACTGTGTGCTGAAGATGACCCGCACATGCTTTCCCTCCTGGCTCTTCGACTGTGGGAGCAGACGGCAAACCTAACCCTAACCCTAACCCTAACCCTAACCCTAACCCTAACCCAACCCTAACCCTAACCCTAACCCTAAACCTACCCCTAACCCTAACCCTAACCCTAAACCTAACCATAACCCTAACCCTAACCCTAACCCTAACCCCGAACCCTAACCCCTAACCCTAGCCCTAACCCTAACCCTAACCCTAACCCTAACCCTAACCCTAAGCTTTCACCAGCTTTCCCTCCTGGCTCTTCGATTGTGGGAGCAGACAGCAACCCTTCGTGCTCTACTCACTGTGCAGCTGGGCAGCCGAGAGCAAGCTCCAAAGAGGGTGCTTTCAAATGGACGTTTAGGTATGAAAGTGAGGAGCGACAGCAATGATGGTGACACCGTTGCAAAGCTGACTGTGTGCTGAAGATGCCCAGCACATGCTTTCCCTCCTGGCTCTTCGGCTCTGGCAGCAGACGGCAACCGTTCGTGCTCTACTCACTGTGCTGCTCGGCAGCCGAGAGAAAGCTCCGAAGAGGGTGCATTCAAATGGACCTTTTGGTATGAAAGCGAGGAGCGACAGCAATGATGGTGACACCGTTGCAAAGCTAACTGTGTGCTGAAGATGCCCAGCACATGCTTTCCCTCCTGGCTCTTCGGCTCTGGGAGCAGAGGCCAGACGTTCGTGCTCTACTGACTGTGCCGCTGGACAGCCAAGAGCAATGAGCGGAGAAGGTGGATTGAAATGAACTTCTAGGTATGAAAGCGAAAAGCGTCAGCAATGATGGAGGCACTGTTGCAAAGCTGACTGTGTGCTGAAGATGCCCAGCACATGCTTTCCCTCCTGGCTCTTCGGCTCTGGGAGCAGAAGCCAGACGTTCGTGCACTAATCCTTCTGCCCCTGGGCAGCCGAGAACAAGCTTCAGAGAGGTTGCACTCAAATGGACTTTTAAGTATGAAAGCGAGGAGCGACAGCAATGATGGTGACACCGTTGCTAAGCTGACTGTGTGCTGAAGATGCCCAGCACATGCTTTCCCTCCTGGCTCTTCGACTGTGGGAGCAGACGGCAACCGTTCGTGCTCTACTCACTGTGCTGCGGGGCAGCCGAGAGCAAGCTCCGAAGAGGGTGCATTCAAATGGACCTTTAGGTATGAAAGCGAGAAGCGACAGCAATGATGGTGACACCGTTGTAAAGCTGACTGTGTGCTGAAGATGCCCAGCACATGCTTTCCCTCCCGGCTCTTCGGCTCTGAGAGCAGATGCCAGACGTTCATGCTCTACTGACTGTGCTGCTGGGCAGCCAAGAGCAACGAGCAGAGAAGTTGGATTCAAATGAACTTCTCGGTATGAAAGTGAGGAGCGACAGCAATGATGGAGGAACTGTTGCAAAGCTGACTGTGTGCAGAAGATTCAGAGCACCAGCTTTCCCTACTGGCTCTTCGACTGTAGGAGCAGACGGCAACTGTTCGTGCTCTACTCACTGTGCTGCTGGGCAGCCGAGAGCAAGCTCCAAAGAGGGTGCATTCAAATGGACCTTTAAGTATGACACCGAGGAGCGACAGCAATGATGGTGACACCGTTGCAAAGCTGACTGTGTGCTGAAGATGCCCAGCCCATGCTTTCCCTCCGGGCTCTTCGGCTCTGGGAGCAGACGGCAACCGTTCGTGCTCTACTCACTGTGCTGCTGGGCAGCCGAGAGCAAGCTCCGAAGAGGGTGCATTCAAATGGACCTTTAGGTATGAAAGCGAGGAGCGACAGCAATGATGTTGACACCGTTGCAAAGCTGACTGTGTGCTGAAGATGCCCAGCACATGCTTTCCCTCCCGGCTCTTCGGCTCTGAGAGCAGAGGCCAGACGTTCGTGCTCTACTGACTGTGCTGCTGGGCAGCCAAGAGCAATGAGCGGAGAAGGTGGATTGAAATGAACTTCTAGGTATGAAAGCGAAAAGCGTCAGCAATGATGGAGGCACTGTTGCAAAGCTGACTGTGTGCTGAAGATGCCCCGCACATGCTTTCCCTCCTGGCTCTTCGACTGTGGGAGCAGACGGCAACCCTAACCCTAACCCTAACCCTAACCCTAACCCTTACCCAACCCTAACCCTAACCCTAACCCTAACCCTAACCCTAACCCTAACCCAACCCTAACCCTAACCCTAACCCTAACCCCTAACCCTAACCCCTAACCCTAACCCCTAACCCTAACCCTAACCCAAACCCCTAACCCTAACCCTAACCCCAACCCTAACCCTAACCCTAACCCTAAGCTTTCACCAGCTTTCCGTCCTGGCTCTTTGATTGTGGGAGCAGACGGCAACTGTTCGTGCTCTACTCACTGTGCAGCTGGGCAGCCAAGAGCAAGCTCCGAAGAGGGTGCATTCAAATGGACCTTTAGGTATGAAAGCGAGGAGCGACAGCAATGATGGTGACACCGTTGCAAAGCTGACTGTGTGCTGAAGATGCCCAGCACATGCTTTCCCTCCTGGCTCTTCGGATCTGGGAGCAGAAGCCAGACGTTTGTGCACTAATCGTTCTGCCCCTGGGCAGCCGAGAACAAGCTTCGGAGAGGTTGCACTCAAATGGACTTTTAAGTATGAAAGCGAGGAGCGACAGCAATGATGGTGACAACGTTGCAAAGCTGACTGTGTGCTGAAGATGCCCAGCACATGCTTTCCCTCCTGGCTCTTCGACTGTGGGAGCAGACGGCAACCGTTTGTGCTCTACTCACTGTTCTGCGGGGCAGCCGAGAGCAAGCTCCGAAGAGGGTGCATTCAAATGGACCTTTAGGTATGAAAGCGAGAAGCGACAGCAATGATGTTGACACCGTTGCAAAGCTGACTGTGTGCTGAAGATGCCCAGCACATGCTTTCCCTCCCGGCTCTTCGGCTCTGAGAGCAGAGGCCAGACGTTCGTGCTCTACTGACTGTGCTGCTGGGCAGCCAAGAGCAACGAGCAGAGAAGTTGGATTCAAATGAACTTCTCGGTATGAAAGTGAGGAGCGACAGCAATGATGGAGGCACTGTTGCAAAGCTGACTGTGTGCAGAAGATTCAGAGCACCAGCTTTCCCTACTGGCTCTTCGACTA